>NC_056667.1:215887343-216039843 GCF_018350195.1 Panthera tigris
GTGAGTTCTCAGCTGTGTCACAAAAGGTCTGCATCCATCTGGTTTCTTAGATCATAGAAAAAAAAAAATCCTTCTCTCCCTAAAGAGTGTCCTTTTTCACCAAACACTCCCTTCCGGTGGAATTTGCCCCCAGACAACAACAGATCAGATTGGCAAGGAACACCCCCAGTCAGCTCTGTAAACAAAGGCTGTCCCGATTTAAAAGGAAGAAAGCCACTTTATTAAAGGTGAGAGCCCGTTACTAGACATCTGTAAATGAGCTAGAGCTCAGGCCTCTGATCTTGCAAATCAGGGCTCCAGAAAATGCAGATGCTGCGGGGATCCTTTCTCTTGCCTGGGAGAGCAAAAAACGTCTCAGAAGATCCTGGAGGACGTCGTGTGCACATCAGGGATGGGGCACAGGCTCGTTAAATATGTCCTGGAATGTCACAACTGGTAGACTTTAGGGGTATCACTCGTTCTGAATCCAGGATTTGTCACGGAGAAAAATTGCTTCTGCTCAGTGTTGACGGGAGGGCTGCAAGGATGTCTACACTGGGTAAGAACTCTGTGTCCCCAGTTCTTGTGCACATCTTAGCCAAGAAGACTCAAGAAGAAAAAAAAAAAACAGGTTGTAGTTACTAACGGGACATCTTTTCTTTTCTTTTTTCTTTTTCTTTTTTAAGTTTATTTATTTGTTTTGAGAGAGACAGAGAGAGCGCAAGCAGGGGAGGGGCAGAGAGAGGGGGGGGGGAAACCCCAAGCAGGCTCTAGGCTCTCATCGCAGAGCCCACATGGGGCTTGAACTCCTGAAACCGTGAGATCATGACCTGAGCCGAAATCCAGAGTCGGACGCTTAGCCGTTGAGCCACCCAGGCGCCCCTGGATGGACATATTTTCTAATCTTTTTGTGTAAGCATCTAGTTTCTCTCTTGAGAGTCAGGAAATAAAATGCCTTTAAAAATGTGGACATATCATGGGCTCTATAAATTAGACACTCGGTTCTGGTTTCCAGACATTTCAGACATATCCGTTTCCTGGGCAAGTATATGAGGCTGAAACATACCCGTCTGTATTTAATGATAAATCAAACAGTTTCTTTGAAATACCATCCAGGAAGGGGAACGGCGAGCCCGGTGTGGATCTGCTGACGCTTCTGGCATTATCCTTAAGTTGTCTTCTTCCGCTGGTGGGTGGGATCCAGTTTTGAAGGTCTCCTTCCTCCCCCGGTTACAACATACAAGAAGCTGCTCTTTAGATGCGCTTGACGAAAGAGAAAATAATTAACAGACCGACTCTGCCTATAAGCACTTGGACATATCTGGGCTCATTCTCCCGAGGTGGAGACTCTCCCTGACAAAGTCAATATCCCGGACCAGGTATTTGGATTAGACCCCCTTGCCTGCCGAGAGGATATCATTTGCTTGACTAATCAAATGTGCTTTCAAAGAGTCTGCAAATGTCAATGTTGACAGTCATAAGGAAATGAAGTTAGGCGGGTGGTGTCACTTACCAGGTGGCCTTTGTTTCTGCAGGACTTTTGTAACCTGATAACTAAGCCAGGCCACCCCGAGGCTTGGCGGTCCCCGTCGCCCAGCCTCATGCTGTCCTGGCCACCTGGACCTTCCTCCCCCGTCCGCACCTGTCTAAATCTCAGTGATCTTCAAGACCCAGTTGCAACTTTACCTCAACAATTAGATGTGGTTTACACGGCGGCTGATACTATTAGCTGCTTCTTTCTGAAACGTCCCCCTCGATTCTCTGTGACGCGTCCCGTTGCTTTTGTTCCTGTCTTTGTTGACATTCAGAATACTTCAGGTAAGTGCCTTCTTTAGACATAATTTGCGCCAATATTCATAGATTGTGTTTTGTTTATTCACTCATTGATTGGCTTAACATTTATGTGGGTATAGTTTAAGGTGAAGTGATTTTTTTTGTTTTTTTTTTAAACCGATGAATCAGCTTTCCTGGTGATTTCTTGTAAACAACTCCCCTGGAGTCTGACGATCCGGGGTTCTTACACTGAATCTGTTCCAAATCTCTTCTGTGCCACCGTCGGCCCTCTCTATCTGAATCGATTCTGTAGGATTTGAATCGCTTGGGCTCCAGCTGGCTCGATCTAGGTAGTGTGTGCTGGGGTGCCTTTTGAGAGTCTGGAAAGCTCCTAGATTCCAATTCCCAAGCTTAGTTAACTTTGTGGGTTTGTGCGTGGGATTCTGCGTGCATTCCGATGAGCTCGGTGGGGGGGGGGGTGGGGAAAGCAGGTGGGGTACTCTTGTTTCTACCAGGAAGCCTCCCTTCTGGGCCCTCTGGCTTTTCTCCCCTGTCTCCCGAAGGGCTTCCTCCCCTTCCTTGAAGCCCTGGTGGGCTGTGGTCCTCTGTGTTCCCATTCTTAATCTTATTTGGCTCTCCCGGCTTGGTTTCGCCCTGTCCCGTGGCTCTGGCAAGCACGCTTACATCCACCTCCACTTGACACAGTGTTCTGTGGGCCCTTTATGTCAATGTGTCACTCATGACGCTCCCGACCCCCCCACCCCCCAGCCTGCTATTTCCTCTATGGATTTGAGACTCCTGTCCAGCGTTGTGTTCAGGCAGGCACCTAAATCTGTCAAAATAATTCCCAGATAGAGCTCCTTCTGGCCTTTTCCATGTAGTCCCCCGCTGTGCCCTAGCTGGTCATCGGTTCCTGTGGTTGTTTCTGGACGGTCTCCTCCCCTTGCTTTGCCCCTTACAGTCCCCTTTATTCATGCTGACGGTCACCTGATGAGGCTCACAACCCCTGCTTAAAAGCCAAATCTTCGCCAGGGGGCACTTTGGTATTTTCAAGCTGTTCATGGAGTTTCACATGTTGCTCAAATACACACGCATACACACCCGGCCCATAAACCTATGCGTAAAACCAAAACAAGCTTCACAAAGAAGTTCCCCTTAATACGTGTAATGTACCTCTGGTATTTCTATTCTACACAGTCTACAAAACTCTCGCCTAAAATTAGACCCCCTTGTATGGCCAACAGGGATTATCCTAACCCGGTGCCAAGTGACCTGCCATTTCCGTCTTTTGTTTACTTATTTTCACCTTTAATTTAAATTCCGCTTAGTTACCAGACAGTGCAAAGTTGGTTTCAAGAGTAGAATTCGGTGATCCATCACCTACATATAACACCCAGTGCTCAGCCCAACAAGTGCCCTCCTCAACGCCCATCACCCATCTAGCCCATCCCCCCCCTGCCCTCCATCGACCCTCGGTTTGTTCTCTACTGTTAAGAGTCTCTTGTGGTTTGTTTCCCTCTCTCCTCTTTTCTCCCCCTTTCCATGTGTTCCTGTGTTTTGTTTCTTAAGTTTCACATATGAGTGAAATCATATATTTGTCTTTCTCTGGTTTACTCATCTTGCTTAACATAATACATTCTAGCTCCATCCACACTGTTGCAAATGGCAAGATTTCATTCTTTTTGATGGCTGGGTAATATTCCATTGTATACATACACCACATCTTCTTTATCCATTCATCAGTCGACGGACATTTGGGCTCTATCCATAGTTTGGCTATTATGGATAGCGCTGCTATAAACATTGGGATGCATGTACCCCTCTGAGTCTGTATTTTTGTATCCTTTGGGTAAATACCAAACACCGCAATTGCTGGATCAGAGGGTAGTTCTAGTTTTAATTTTTTGAGGAAGCTCCATATTGGAAAGCAAGGTAGTTCTATCTTTAGTCTTTTGAGGAACCTCCATACTGTTTTCCAGAGTGGCTGCACCAATTTGCATTCCCACCAGCAGTGCAAGAGGGTTACCCTTTCTCTGCATCCTTGCCAACACCTGTCGTTTCTTGTGTTATTAATTTTAGCCATTCTGACAGGTGTGAGGTGGTATCTCATCGTGGTTTTGATTTCTATTTCCCTGATGATGAGTGATGTTGAGCATCTTTTCAGGTGTCTGTTAGCCATATGGATGTCTTCTTTGGAAAAGTGTCTATTCATGTCTTCTGCCCATTTCTTTTTTTTTTTAATGTTTATTTATTTTTGACAGAGAAAGAGACAGAGCATGAGTGGGGGAGGGGCAGAGAGAGAGGGAGGCAGGCTCCAGGCTCTGAGCTGTCAGCACAGAGCCCGACACCGGGCTCAAACTCACAGACTGCGAGATCATGACCTGAGCCAAATTCGGATGCTCAACCGACTGAGCCACCCAGGCGCCCCTCTTCATCCCATTTCTTAACTGGGTTATTTGTTCTCTGGGTGTTGAGTTTGATAAATTCTTTATAGATTTTGGATACTAACCCTTTGTCCAATATGTCATTTGCAAATATCTTCCCCTATTCCCTGGGTTGCCTAGTTTTGTTGACTGTTTGCTTTGCTGTACAGATTTTTATCTTGATGAAGTACCCAGAGTTCATTTTTGCTTTTGTTTCCCTGACTTGCCCTGTAGAAACACATCCTCCCACACACAGACTTAAAGTCCAGCTACCATGGAACACACCACTTCTTCCAGAAATGCTATAGAATTTCAAATCTCTATCTGTAACGTGTATCAAAACCTCCCATCCACTCACCTCCATCAAATGTTCCTTCTGGAAACCATCACATTACATTATATTATACACATTACATTATATTACCATTCCAGACCCAGCTCGAAGATCTCCACAGGGACTCCTCTATTTCTCTGGCCGCTAGCAACCCCAAATGCATTCCCCATTAATTATTTTCAAAAATTAAAATAATTCAGGGAGACTGGGTGGCTCAGTATGTTGAGCATCCAACTCTTGATTTCAGCTCAGATCATGATCCCAGGGTTGTGGGACTGAGCCCTGTGTTGGGCTCCATGCTGAGCTTGAAGCCTGCTTGAGATTCTCTCTCTCTCTCTCTCTCTCTCTCTCTCTCTCTCCCCCTCTGCTCCTCTCCCCAGCTCACATTCTCTCTCTCTAAAATAAAAAAAATTGGGGTGCCTGGGTGGCTAAATCAGTTAAGCCTCCAACTCTTGATTTTGGCTCAGGTCATGATCTCACAGTTTGTGAGTTTGAGACTTGCATTGGGCTGTCAGTGCAGAGCCTGCTTGGAATCTCTCTCTCTCTCTCTCTCTCTGCCCCTCCCCTGCTCTTTCTCTCTCTCAAAATAAATAAACTTCAAAATAAAATAAAATAAATCATATTCTAATATTTTTCAAGGTATAACTCTTCGACATAGACCATTGTGATATAATAAGGAATATATCTGGTCTTTTTTTTCCCCATCCTTGGCACAGAGCTCTAAAACCTTTGGAATTTCCTGAGTCATAGAAGTGTCTATTTATAATAAACACTTTTTGACCATACCCGAATTTATGCTAGTGAGGTGGGACCTTAGATAGTGGGGCCCCCAGGAGGAGCTGGCCATAACGGAAAGACTTAAGTATGGGATTGAGGGTTGGAACGTTTGAGCCTCACACTCCAACTTCTGGGGAGGTGGGGGTTAGAGATTGAGTTCAATCATATGGCCAAAGATTTAATCAATCGTGCGTAGGTAGTAAAAAACCCGGTAAAAATTCTGAACACCAAGGTGCAAGGGAGATTCCTGGTTGTTGCTGGGGGGGTCGTGTGCCTGGATTCCAGGAGATGACATGACGGCACTGTGCTCGCCTCCCCAAGACCTTGTCCTGGGCATCTCTTCATCTGGCAACAGTTTGTATCCCTCAAAATAAAACTGTCATCACAAGTACAGCACTTTCACGAATTTTGTGAGTCCTGGCAAATCAACAATTGTGAGGTGGGAGGTTGCAGGAACCCCCACATTTGTAGCCGTGTTGGACACAAGTCCGGGTAGCTCCAGGATCCCATCTGCGGCTTGCATTCTGAGGCAGGCCAGTCTCATGGGGAACTTGCCTTTGACTCGAGAGGTCAGATGCTAACGATCGATAGTGTCGAAACTGGAGTACTTTGCCTTTAACTTGGGTGCCTGTGCTCACACCAGGTAGTTAGTGTCAGGATTGATCTGAATTGCAGGACACCCAGTTGGTGCCATAGAAAGGATTTCAGAACTGCAGACCCCCCCCCCCCCAATGCTGATACAGATGTAGATTGCACATCCTGTAGATGAGATCATCTGAGCTGGGGAATCCTCATTTTTAAAGAGGACCTCAGTGACGCTTAGCGTGTGCTGAAATTTGAGAGCCACTGACATGTGCATGAAAGCACATTTATAATACGTAAACGAGCGGAATGAAATGAAACGCACATCGTGTCTAATCCCAGCATGAAAACGCATTGTGGTATATTTCTTTTGACTTTCCATGGAGATCCTTTTTATCGTGGTTTGATCATGCTGTGGGTTCAGGTTTATGTTCTGGTTTTTCCACTGAACATTCAATCAGACATATTTTTCTTATTATGACATGCTCTTTTAAAATAGAAGTGATTCCTCTTGAAAAAGAGTGTTTCCTTAACCATCGTGTCTCTTTGGGGGACATTTATGATATTATCAGCCTGTCGTTATTGTGAATTATATTGTGATGATTTTTTTCTCTCTCTGAAGCTTTTACGGTATTTGTTTTCATTACCTCAGGATTCCCAGAAGTTAGATTATTTGGCCTGTCACCACAGATGGCTATGGAGCTCTGGATAAGTATTGTCCCCTGGCAACCTGAGGGACTGTGTTCCCATACCTTCTCTGGCAATGATGTTTATTTTTATAAGCTTTGTTAACTTGATAGGTCAAATGGTATGTAATTATTTTAATTACATTTATTCCATCCTTAATACTGCAGGAAATTTCCCCAAGTGTTTAGTTACTAATTGTTATTTCCTTTCGTGAATCCTGGTTCATGACCCCAAACTTCTTCTTCCACTGGTATTTTCCTGTGAAATTAACCCTCTGTCCACATATTTACTACACTAATGTGTTCTTTATCCATTCACTCTGAAATCCTGGGTCTATTTTCAATATATCGGCATTTAAAATTTTTATCTGGTCATTATGCAACATGTTTTTCCTTGGTAATTTCTTCTGTCGTTTCAGAATTTAAGAAGCCCATCCTTCTCCTGAGATTTGATGATTGATGCTTACTTTCTTGTAGCTTTGATGCTTTAAAAAAAAAAAAAAAGGTGATGGGGCACCAGGGTGGCTCAGACGGTTAAGCATCCTACTCTTGGTTTCGACCAAGGTCGTGATCTCGTGGTTCGTGAGTTCAAGCCCCACGTGGAGCTCTGCACTGACAGTGTGGAGCCTGCTTGGGATTCTCTCTCTCTCCCTCTCTCTCTCTGCCTCTTCTGGTTCTCTCTCTCTCTCTCAAAATAAATACATAACCTCAAAATATTTTTTAAATAGGTGATTAGGTATATCCTTCTTGCATCTCTCTAGGATGTATTTTGGTGTACGTTATGAGATAATTTAAATAAACTATTGTTCTAGATGGTATTGTTCTAAAATCATGTGTTAAGGCCTCTTTCCCTTCTTGTCTGATGTTCTGTGACAGTTGCTTTTATGGTCCTGGTCACTTTGCAGGACAACTGTTTGTCTACAGCATGACCCAAGGGTAAGACTCGGTCATGTTCAGCTCTGTGACCCCAGAACTAAGCCTGGTACACAGGCCTTCCAGAAAAGTTTTTAAATGAACATTAAAAAGCACACAAATGTAGAGGGGGAGGCGGGACCGTGAGGTGGCTGTCCCCAAAGGCAGAGATTCCTGGATCCTAGAGAGCCAGCCTGATCTTAGAACTCCATGCCTTCATAGAATGAATCATATTTATTCGTTTATTTGTATTTTGGCACACGAGGCTTTTTCCCCAGGAAAATCTCAGTGCATTGGCATGACTTGTTTTTAAGCTGTTATTTTTATATTGCTTATGTGAAATGGATAAATATTTTTAGAAGTTCTCTTTTGCCACAAATGGAAGAAAACAGGGAGGTCTTGGAGAATTCTTGTGATTTTATTGCACTGTAGACTACGTTGGTGAGAAAAACACGCTTCCAAAAGCTCTGAGGCCCAGAATGGACTTACAGACAAGCCTCTAGAATGCAGAGAACACAGGGCTTCTTTTTCCACATAGACACGCCTTGTCTCACGCCCTTTTCACCCCCGCACCCAGGCCCTGTCCAGGTCTCCTGCACCTTGACTCACGCTTTCCCTTTGACTCTGAGATCCCCGAGCCTTCCTAGACAGGTACAGGTTTTCCATTTTCCGTCTCCTCCGAGACTAACTAGAACTACAATGAGATCCCGGTATCTGTCCCAAAGCTTGGCCAGCTGTTTCATGGGCAACTGCCCCAAGGCTGGCACCCCGGGGCCACTGCAGGATATGGGCCCTTTCTTTGTGACCCCGAGTGGTCTGGCCTACTTCTCTGCCCCCCCCCCATTGCTGGCTGTCCACCCCCCTGCCCACCAAGGCAGGGTTTCTGCCCTCACTCTCGGGGTCTCCCAAGTGCACAGTGTGATATCAACAGGCAGAGCTGTATTTGTTCTTCCTCTGCTCTGTTCACGAAATCTGCCTCCTCACCTCCACATACACCTCCAGGGACCATGGCCAAGTCATCGCTTCGTGTCAATGCACCCGGACTCCACAGCACAGTGAGTTCTCAGGGTCCTGAACGGGGGGAGCAGGTGTATTTTGAAGTAAACGCGTTGTGTGTTGAGTGTTTGGATGATGACAGAAATCGCCAACGGTCCGGGTAACACGGACCGTAGGAGCCCCGCCTGGCTGACGGAGAGCCACAGTGACCTGTACAGGTCAGGAGAGCCGAGTGGCATCCCCAGGGATTTGAGCCCTTGTGGGGAGGCAGCCCACGATGTGTAAGCCTGCTGGAAGACGACACGGGTTATAAGAGGCTGAGGGCATCGCCCGAGCGAGTCTGTCTTCATTCATCTGTCCATTCCCGTATCCATCGGTGCCTCTGTTACTCCAGACACTGCTGGGGAGGTGGGTGGGGACGCCGAGATGAGGAAGTCACGGCCCCTGCCCTGGAGGGGGCCCCATCCGTCCGGGAGAGGCCGCGATCGGCTGCAGATACACTATGATGTGATGCGCGCTGGGTCTAGAGATGCTGGTCAGGGGCCTAGCCCCGGAAGGCAGGTCCAGAAGCTTCCTGGTGAGGGACCACCCAGGCCGCCCTGCCGATGGGGGTGTCAGCGGGAGGAACAAGCAGTGTCCCAGGGGAGACGCTCCCCTCTCCCACCAGCTCTGCCAAGGTGCCTTGAGTCCCGAAATCTCTAGTTGTGCTCTGCCCCGTCCTCTGGCATGACGGGCCAGTGCCCTTCCCCGTCAGCCCCACCTGACGGTCACAGCAGTGTGACGTGGGCTGGTCACCCAGCACCCTGAGCATCAGTGTCTGCCTTTGTGAAAGGGGGGGGGCAAAACACCAGTCTTGGACGCGGTCACCGTCCCGGATGTGGTGGGCACTGAGGAGGTGAGGGTTGCCAGGCCCATTCTTATTACTACCCACTGTTTCTGCCATCGTGATTGTTAGTGACTGTGGCTGTCGTTGCCATTGTTTCTATTTTTGTCTTTGTCATTTCTGCCAGCCAGTAGGTTCCAGAGATAAGAAGGAGGGCTGGGCCCCGGGGCAGAAGCCTCGGAAGGAAACTCCCAGCCTTTCGAGCGTAGACTTGCATTTCATCTCTTCTGTCGGGAACCTGAGATGAAGCCGGAGAAGCAGGGAGATACGTTCCGAGCCAAACGTCCTGGAATTTCAGAGTGGAAGGTAGCCAAGCACCCAGAGGGGACAGAGGCTGTTGAAAACCACGTGCCAGGCCTCCTTACCCGCATGTGTGTGGCCTCTAATTGCATTTAGACTTTCATTTGTAATTTTAGTGCCATGAATGGGCTGTGCATCAGTGGGCAACATACCCCCGGCCGTGGGCCAGACGATCTGCATGAACCCTGCCAGTCGCCAATGGTTGCCATCTATACGGCAAGAATCTCTGGGAGAAAAACCCCTGCCCGTGACTCGTGTCCCCGTTGGCCAGCATTGTGGATCCATGAGCCAGGGGCTGGGCACGCGCCACCCCCCTCCTCCCCCGCCCTTTCTGTGCATCCTTCCTGACACGGAGCCCCAAACCCAAGGGCTCTGGGCTTCTAGAGAGAGGCCCTGAAGCTTCTCCCCTGGCAGCATCCAACAAGCACAGGTCAGGCTCATGGTCAAGACCCAATGTCGCTGACCCACTCTCACCTAAAGGGAATTTGGCCAAGGACAGCTAAGTGCGAATTAAGCTTCCCATAGCGGTCCACGAGGTAAAAAGTTCACAAACTCAGCTGCAACGTACATCCTGTTGGGCACCGTGGGAAATCACTGGACTTAGGAACAAATTTCGAGCCCTGAGTCTCTTTCAGGAAACGATGTCTCCCTTTCTGATCCTCTGGCTGTGGAGTGCCGTGGGGATTCCATCGTGCAGAAATCCCGCTGCCCTCTCAGAGCCGTACCTGACGGGGGCGCGGGGGAACACCGACCCCATCTAACTCGAGAAAACACATGACTCCATAGAAGGGCCCTGGAAACAATTAAGAGATTTCAGAACTCAGTGGAATTCAAACATTAGGAGATGCCAGTATGTGGAGCTCACTCTATGCTACCAGATTTCCTTTGCGGATGAAGAAAGCTTGGCACTGGGCAGGCACTCAAATGTTCCATGACGATCAGTTTAAAAGTTAAGACAGGCCAGATGCTTCTCTAATTTTTTTTTTTTTTTTTGGTAGGTTACCCGGTGTTTTGCGTTTTTGTTTTGTTTTGTTTTGTTTTTTGGTTTTTTGGTCTTTTTTTTTTTTGTCTTTGTTTTTTGAGGCAATGCAGAGCAATTTTGTCTTCCTGGGGTCAGCAGACCAGAATTCCTGGCCGAGCCGGAAACTTCTGAGTTTTGCTGTGTGTGTGGGTAAGCAACTACACAACAGGATGCCTCGTCCGACAGTTGCACAAATTTTATTTTAACAGAAATTTTATTGAGCATTGTTGAAAACGGTTCCTCCTTCGCTTGGAGTCAAAGCGGGTAGCCGGGATGGAAGCAGGCTACCCCTTCTCTGGCTGGTGATGGGGCTTGGGGGAAGGGTGGTCTGAGAGAGTAGACACGGGCTCATTCATTCATTCATTCATTCACTCGAGCAGCCTGCACTTATGCGGCAGCTTCTGTGTGCCAGACGTTGGGTTTGCAGCTTGCCCCCCCCCCCCCCCCCCCGCCCACTCATTGTCCTTGGCTTGACTTTGGTCTCCGGCCAGCGTCTGAGCCGCATTCATTTGCGTGTGCTAGGACTGAGCACCAGAGCAGCACAGGGCAAGCGTGAGCACATGTCCTCAGGACAGCCACCAGGGTCCTGTTGGTTCTGGCGTCCTGCCCCAGCTTCATTCACATATCCCGCCTTTGGGCGGGACCGCTGGCCAGGATACCTTCTGAAAGCTTGGATTCTGAGGCAGGCCTTTTGCAGCGTGTCCCAGGCGGGACGGATCGGGTGCCTTTGGCTCGGTAGCGCCCTCTGAACACCCCACCGACAGACGTCTCTGAAGCTCTCGCCAGCAGGTTGGTCTCAGACTCCAGGCTCTGCCCTGAGCAGCCCACAGTCCTGGGAGACTGAGCCCGGCTCTTGCTCTGGCCCCCTTGGGCAGAGCTCCCCTAAAGATCCCATTTTCATCCCGCTCCTCCCCTGCTTGCTGTCAGACCCGAACCCTCTGAACACCAGTCTTTCGTCTCCACCAGACCCTAAAGCTCCTGGCTGTCCTTGAGCGTCTGGACCATTTCCTCCAGGCTCCGGTACCTTTCCGTCCAGGTTGGCTCCCTCCCTGCCCAGGCTCCAGCCTCTGCCTCCAGGCCCTTCCAAAGGCCTGACTCACGTTCTCCCCGGTGAGGAGCTCAGCTTCACCTCTCCCTTTATGTCTTCTGTGTCTTTATGCTCTTTATGTCTCTTGATGGCTGAGGACGTGGACAAGGGCCTTTTCCTGTTGTCTCCTGCATCAGCACAGCATCCTGCACACGGGAAGACCCAGGACAAGTTGGCTGCTCTGAATTCTCAACGTGAACTGGCTTTCCCCTGTCGGTATGAATGAACAAGCACCCTTTCTCATATACTTTTAATTACTTTGGAGATTTTCAGCAGCTTTGTTGAGGTGTAATCGACAGATTGCAAGTGTACAATCTGAGAGATGTTGACATTTTTATGGTGAAACCATCACCGCAGTCCGCATGGAGACGAAGCCCATCACGGCCGAGGATTCTTCCTCCTCCCTAGCCCTCCCTCCCTTGCACTCCCCCTTCTCCCATCCCCAGGCAGCCACCAAGCTCGTTTCTGTCACTAAGGTGACCTCGCAGTTTCTACAACTGTAGGTAACTGCATCACCCAGCATGGCCTCATTTTTGTCTTGCGTCGTTCACCCCGCCTCATTGCTTGGGACTTTCCAGTGTCATTGTATGTATTTCTAGCTCTCTCCTCGCTACTCAGGGCCCTTTTGCAGGGACGCACCGCTGTTCTTTTGTATCCATCCACCTGCTGATGAACACTGGGTTGTTTCTACCTTTTGGCCACGCAAATACCTGTGGTGGGCATTTGTGTCCACGTGGTCGCCTGGATATTGCCCTTTTTCTTTCTTGGGTACATGCCTAGGAGGGGAATGGCTGAATCATGTGACAGATGTGTGTTTAAGCGTCGAAGAAACTGTCACACCGAAGCAGTAAGGGACATGGGAACAAGTTCCCAAAACACTGTGCACCTGGGGTGCTTCCTGTTGGCTGCTGCTGTTAAACTGCTTCTCTTACAGAGCGGAGCCAGGATGCCCCCAGAACTCACTATATTCCATATGCAAACCAGGCTTAACACACACAACCTTGGCTCCAAAAGGCAACTGAGAGTTGCTGCTGGATTGCCTGCCAATACCGACCAATCAGGACAATCTGATTCTCACCAATCAGAATGAGGTTCTTCTGACCAATCAGGCGAGCATCCCGCCCCTTCCTTCATGAGCATATTGGACCTGAGTGGGAAGCAGAGGGAACTTTCTGTGTATAAGGGGGGCCTCCCCTCTCTGCTCCCTTTGGGTGCGGTGTCTCCTCCAGCCAGAGCTAGAGTCCCAGGAAGGCCTTGCCTGCACCTTTGACTTTTGGGTCTGGCTTTGTGTCTGTGGTTGTCTGGCCCGAGAACCCAGGTAACAAACCTGTTTTCTAAGGTGGTTGAGCCTTGTCTGTTCCCACCAGCCACTCCCAGTCTGCAGATGTTTCTGGCTGAGTCCACAGTAGTGGCATTTCAAAAGGCTGATGCTCAGGAAATTCCCAAGGGACCCAAGATGTCTCTAGGGCCCTGAAATATCTGGGACTGGAAGTGTGTGCCCTGTTCCAGTGATGACAGCCAACTTCACAGGCTGGCCAGGCTCTTCTCGGTGGTCGGGGTGGGGCCTTTTCTGCAGCCCAGTGCTCTCCGTGGGGGCTCCCTGCCCAGCTCCTGGACCAAATGCAGCCTTGTGGAGCCGGCCAGGGGATGGGAGGGTGTGAGAAGCACTTGGGGCTAACCCCAGTCCCTGGGCCCCAAATTTCACTGATTCCTCTTACTTGCCCCAGCTGCTGTAGAGCCGAGACTGGCGTCTTGGGGGCCCGTGATCCAAGTCTGTCGAGCGGATGGGCAGCTCAGTCTCTTGGACAGCAAGAAGCAGTGTTTGGGTTTCCATGGTGTTTTTCTCACACTTAAAATTATGGTATTTTAACTTCCTAACATATCCTAATTTCAAGACCCAGGACAACTGGGTCATGAAAGAAGCTGCATATTTAAAGGGAGAATACGGGGCTTCACCATGAATACTAACGACAGAGGCGTGTCGCTCTTCAGATATTTACTGAGCACCTGTGTTGTGTGCGGGTGCTGCGCTAAGTACTCCAGGGGAACGAAGCCACACGGACAGCAGACAGAGAAACAGGCTCACCTGCTAACCCTGAACACGCCCACAGAATGGATTCGGCTACTGAGGGTTTCCAGAGAATGAAAGGCTTATCAGAGTCCCAGATTTGGGGAGAAGCTGGAGAGCTTTGGGGGCTGTAGAATTGCCATGCTGGAGAGCCACGAGATCTGTAGGGTTTCGCTGCGGGGGGACTAGGAAGGCCTGAGGTAGAGCACAGTGGGGGGAATTATAAGTTGAGGGAAAAATATGAGCCACTTCCTGGAGATGAGGAAGTGAGCCGTCACCTAATTTGCTGGGAAGTTCCAGAAGGGAAGCGACAGAGATAAGGTTAGAAGGGTATTGGGCATATTGGCGAGGTTCTGCAACACCCAGCAGACGCACTTGTGTCTCTGGAGGCAACAGGCAGCATGGATAATTGGCGAGTAGGGACCCCTTGGCCAGAGCTGCACTTGAGGGGCCCTGCCAACCTAGCGGGGAGTGGGGAGGGAGGCTCTTTGGAGGCTCCAGGTGAAGACAGGCACAGATGCCATCAATCTGCAGCAGGTGGCCTCATGGTGGGGACAGAAGAGAAATGCACTGAGAGGAAACCCAGGCGGGGACTGGAGGCTTGGAAGGGGACTGCATTCAGGGACAGAGTGAGGAGACTCGAGGTTGTGGGCAGGGTGACCGTGAGGCCGGCGGGGTGTTCGCTGTAATGGGCAAGTAGGGTCAGGCAGGTGCAAGGGATGTGGGGGGAGTAAGGTACCTCCCCACCCCGAGCTGACTGCAGGTGCCCACGTGCCCCTGGCCCTCCGACTGCCCCATCGGGCAGGCACTGGTCAGGGGCCCGTTGTACGGCTTCGACAACTGAACGCACGTTACTTTTATCATCGTACTCTGATCATGAGTCAAGACGTCGAAGGATAAAATCTTTAAGATTTTAGTCTTTGATGGTTTTAGATGCCACAGGGTGTCTGTTGATGACAAATCTCATACATGTTGACTCAGAGAAGAGGAAGATGGTGATGTCATGGAGAAAAACGAAGACGTGAATGGCCACGGCACTGGTTGAGGTAACACCGGCTGCCTGACGGACCCCAGACTCAACGCCGGGTGTGCTCCCTTGGGAAAGCAGCAGTGGGGTGCAGTATCTCCACTCAGCGGGTGACCCTGGTCGCTGGGTGAGTGTAACCGGTCAGCAACCCAGGCCAACTCCTGCTTTGCCGTCTTCAACCTGTTTCGATGCAGGGCAAATCCTAACAGCTTCAGCGTATGCCCGTTGTGGTCCTTTTACGGAAACCATAGAAAACTGTTCTTACGCTGGCCCTGGGCCCCCGAATTCCTCGTCTACGGCTCATCAAGCCCAACAAATAAAATTCCTCTCATTTTTCCAAGTTTGTTTTCCCATCTTTTCCTTTACTGCATGCTACAAAGGCATCATCCTGAAATAATGGATATTCTTGTGATTGAACCATAGCTCTTTGGAACAAATACAAAACTATATTATTA
The DNA here is from genome assembly GCF_018350195.1 of Panthera tigris. Lineage (NCBI taxonomy): Eukaryota > Metazoa > Chordata > Mammalia > Carnivora > Felidae > Panthera > Panthera tigris. The sequence goes on from NC_056667.1 coordinate 215,902,647, forward strand.
AGTTAGAAACGTCAGTTATAATGTTAATGATGGCAGGACAGTCCCCTTTGCTTTTGTATCATCATTCACCCAGCTCCTTATCATAAGATGACTCATTTTCCCACATGAATGTATAAAACTGTACCAAATATATACCTAGAGCAGTTTTGTTCTTCAGAATTTCCTCCAGAGGGACATTACTCAACCGAAAGAAGTGAACCATTATGTGGTTCTCAGTCAATCATACCATGTTGACTTCCAAGAATATTCCCAGAACTCTCCACATTTACAAACAATATAGGAGTGTGCTTGTTTCAAGACAGACATGCCAGCAGTGGGTGTGTGGGTTTTCCATTATTTTATTGATAAAACATATCTTAAGTGCTACCTCATTTTTTTTGCTTTTAAAACATAAGCACAAACTTATTTTAGAAGAGTTGTAAAATACAGATATGCACAGAGAACAAAACAAAAGCTACCTATAATTTTATCTTCTAGAGATAGCCCATGATCATGTCTTTCAAGAATTATTTCTATGTATACATGTGAGGATGTAACAGGTTGTACTCATCTAAATGACTATGCATGGGTTTGCACTGGACACCAGACCTTGATTTCTTTTTCATTTGATAAATAACATCATAAGAATTTGATTTTAAACCATCAGAATGCATATTTCTTTTAATTCCATATTTTAAGACATTCAACTTAATAATAGTCTCAGGTCTGGTTATTTGCTTTTTGTTTGTTTGCTTGTTTGTTTTGTTTTGTTTTGTTTTGTTTTGTTTTGTTTTGTTTTGTTTTAGAGAGAGAGCACGAATGGGGAGGAGAGGGGTAGAAGGAGAGAGAATGAGATGGAACATCTTAAACAGGCTCCACGCTCAGCACGGAAACTGATGCAGGGCTCGATCCCACGACCCTGGGATCATGACCTGAGCTGAAATCAAGAGTCAGACACTCAACTAACTGAGCCACCCAGGCGCCCCTCAGCTCTTGTTTTAAAGCTCTGATTATTCAGGACACTTGGGTGGCTCAGTTGTTTGAGCGTCCGATTTCGGCTCTGGTCATGATCTCACGGTTGGTGAGTTCAAGCCCCGCATCGGGCTCTGTGCTGATGTCTCAGAGCCTGGAGCCTGCTTCAGATTCTGTGTCTCCCTCTCTCTCTGCCCCTCCCTCACTCATGCTCTCTCTGTGTCTCTCAAAAATAAATAAACATTGAAAATTGAAAAAAAAGAAAAACTCTAATTATTCAGCTTGTGCCTAAGCCTTTTTGCCAATTTTCTCAGTACTTTCTTGTGCATAAACTGCTTCAGTGAGTTTCCTTGGTGAATGTACTTTGGACACACATGGACACGCTTCTTTTCGGAATGATCACACCATTTCATGCAGCTCCCACCACCCAGACCTGCATCAAGACAACGCACTCTACGCGCCTTTAACCTTTTCCAATCCAATAAGTGGAAAATATCCATTTTTAAGTTTGAATTTCTTCGTTTATTGGCCAAATTAAATATTTTCAATGCTTAGTTCCTGTGTTTTCCATGTGAATCTACCGTGGTATGAATAACTTGTTTGTGCCCTCTTTTTAAAATCATTTTGAGAAGATTCTTATTACATTAAGGATTCCAACTTCTTTTAATCATACATACTGCAGATATTTCCAGTATGTTGTTTTACTTTCTATATTTTATGGGTTACTTTAACATATGAATACTTGTAATTTTAGGCGTGAAAAAAATCAATGAACATGTTCCTTGTGTATTCTTTTTTTTTAAGTGTATTTATTTATTTTTGAGAGAGAGTGCAAACAGGGGAGGGGTAGAGAGAGAGAATCCAAAGCAGGCTTTGTGCTGTCAGTGCAGAGGCCAACACGAGGCTCAAACTCATGAACCGTGAGATCATGACCTGAGCTGAAATCACAAGTTGGACGTTCAACCAACTGAGCCACCCAGGCGCCCCTTCATTGTATATTCTAATTTTGGTATTATGCTTAGAAAGGCCAAATCAATCCCAGGGTTTTTTTTTGTTTTGTTTTGTTTTGCTAACATTTTCTTCTAGCTATTTAAGTATTTTTTTTTTCATGATTTTATGATTTCATTTAAAAAGAGTCTATCTCCGGCTGAAATGTAGTTGGCTCATCAGCTGAGATCAGGATCTAAACAGCTAACCGATGACCTTATCACCGTATTGGATAATCCAGCCTTTCAGCAATTCTTTGCAATGCCATCCAGATAAGAGGAGAAGTTAGCACTCTTTTACGTGGGTGACCCAATAGCTATCTTTAAATACGGTGACATCTGTGATGCCAGGGGAGGGCTGAACGTTCCAGAGAGCAGCGGTGGGAGCGGTGGATGGAAGGAGCGTGGCCTTCACCTGGGTGCAGAGTCTCACTTGCCAGGATGCGTAAGGAATTGCTTGGAATTGAAGCGGCCACCTTGGCAAGAGTCAGCCCCGTTCCAGAACTGACCTATGCCGCTCCCCTGACCGTGTGGGGAGGACGGCTGTATCAGGGGGCTCTGATTCCCTTCTAGTCCTGAGAGTCCTAATTCTCCTGGATCTGGGGCAAACCGGGACTTGGAATATCTCCTTTCCATAACTTGGCATTGGATACAGAGAAGCCCAGGGCTGACGATGGCTGTGCTGAATCCGAACAAACAGACCTTTATGACAGGCTCATCCAGGGGCAACGACTTAATTACCCGACTGATCTCCACATATCCGGTTCGCAGCGGGTGCCCCTGACCCAGCTTGGCCCAGTGTGAGAATGTGGCACAGACCAATGGCAGGCATGCGCGGTCTGTCGTAGGGAGGGACTGCGGTATCTGGGAAACTATTTGCTCTGTTTATTTTGGGCTAGAAGCATCGCATCTTATTTGTGTGTAGCTGTTTGGCAACAGAGAAAGATTAGATAGGCTAAATTTAACAAATGCTAAATGTATCCTGGGTCCAATGAAAACTATGACAGCTATTTTCCCACCTGGTAGAGACTATAGGAAATCATGCCCCCAGGATCCCACAGTCCAAGGAATGGCAGTTTTTCTTCCTTGGGATTATTTCTGGGACAGACCCTGGCATTTGCTACATTAATCCAATCTGGTCAAATTATCCCATCTATTTAAAGGGCATGACACTTGGCCACCAAAGTCCAAAAGATGAGGCAGAATGCCCTTAGCTGGTGTTCTCAGAAAAAACCAAGTGGGTCTGGCCAATATTTCTCTGAGAAAGGAAAGCAGCCTCAGCCCACGGCCATCCTGTCCCCTTGTAAGGGCCTGGCTCATGGGCCTCTGCCCAGAGAGTGAGATCATGGGGTGTTCTGAGCCTTCCACATGGCCCGCAGGCCCATTGAGCCATCTGTCTGTGTCCAGGACAGAAATCGAGAGAACACGAGCCTGGAACACAGCTGTGGGCCGCGTTACCCAGCACAGCTTAATTCTCACAGTCTACGTGGGCTGGGGGCCCACGACCACGTGTGTGGGCAGGAGGGGGGCACAGGAGACAGGGACCCTCCCTCGAGGTCTTTTATCAATCAGGACAAATGTTCCCTGTGACCTGTCCCCAGGCACAGCCCAGAACATCATGGTTAAGAACGTGAATCCAGGAGAGTGAGTCTGAATCCTGGTTCCAGTGCTCACTCTCCAGCTGTATGATTTGGACAGGTGACATAGCCTCTCTGGGCCTCTGCTTCCAGTTCCCTCATCTGTGAAATGGGATACTAGCAGGGGTCTCAGGGTCTGAGGGGAGTAAGTGACTCATTTCTCTCTCATGAACACTCCCATGCACGTGTGCGTGTGTGAGTATGTCCGTACAACTGTTTCGTGTTAGTATTTGTTCCAAATTATGGACCAGGTGCTGGACAAGTGGAGAAGGCTGTGACCTTGCTCTCGGGAACCTGGCGTGTGTTTAGTCCTTAACCAGAGCACTTCCATCTAGAAGGGATGAGAAATACTATCTGCCTAGGGACGGAAAGCAGATTAGCCTTTATTTATCTCCTTCCAGACTTTCTGAGATAGATTCCCAGTGGCTCCAGAATTCAGGGTTCAATTTGTATCATAGTCAAAAAAAGAAGGAAGGAAAGAAGGAAAGGAGCAAGGGAGAGGGAGAGGGAGACAGACAGAGAGAGAGAGGAAGGAAAGAAGGAAGGAAGGAAGGAAGGGAGGGAGGGAGGGAGGGAGGGAGGGAGGGGAGGAAGAAGGAAAGAAGGAAGGAAGGAAGGAAAGAAGGAAGGAAGGAAGGAAGGAAGGAAGGAAGGAAGGGAGGGAGGGGAGGAAGAAGGAAAGAAGGAAGGAAGGAAGGAAGGAAGGAAGGAAGGAAGGAAGGAAGGACGAAAATAGGGGCACCTGGGTGGCTCAGTTGGTTAAGTGTCCAACTCTTGATTTCTGCTCAGGTCATGATCTCATGGCTTGTGGAACCGAGCCCCGTGTTGGGCTCTGTGCTGACAGCGTGGAGCCTGCTCGAGATTCTCTTTCTGCCTCTCTCTCATAATAAATAAATAAACTTTGAAAGGAAGAAGGAGAAAGAGAAGGGCCCGTATCAAACCCACAAAAGCCTGCTTCAGTGGCCCATAGCTTGCTGTCCCATTTGTCTTGCCGTTCCAGGCAGTTCATCCTGACATGGGCTCCGTTGTTGTAGACGTGTTCCTGCTTGGATCCAATCACCATTTCATTTCTGTCTTCTTACCCCACTTGGCTGCCTGTGAACGTGGGCATTTGGGTCTGGCCCTTGCTCCCTCGTGACCACGTACACACAGGACACCCAGTAAAGTTTGCATCTCACACACATGGGACATACTTACACTACAAAGTTTCGGTATTTATCCGAAATTCTATTTTAACTGGCAGCCCATATTTCTATTTGCTGAATCTGGTAGCTTCTTTCTTCTGTTGGGCTAACGTGGAGACTAGCCAAGCTCCAAGACAAAGCCCCCAGCTACCCAATCCCGAGGGGTGGGCCTCACCCCACCTCAGCCCCACCACTCCCTTGTCCAGAGGAGGGACTGGCCCTGTGTAGACCGGCCTCCCCTCCACCAAGGAGGAAGGGAGAAGAGCTTCATTTCTAGTGAATGCTGGCTCTGTTCCCAGGGTACTCAACTTCCAGCTGTGCACAAAGTCAGCCGTGGCTCTTGTCCACCTAACTGACACGCTTTCTGTTACGAACGTGTGAGGTTCCAGGCCAACAGATGAGTCTGAGGTGTCTACACAGCCCACAATTCCCGATATCCTCCTTAAGAGCTGAGGCCTTCCGGAATTTTCTTTTTCAGATATCAGGTCAGGTTTTCATCTCACAGACAGGAATTCTGTACAAGACGTAGGATATTCCTGCAGAGTGGCACCAGGTGGGGGGTCCGACCCCCAGAAGAGGAAAACCAGCCTGCGGAGTCGCTTGGCCTCTGCAGCCTGCGGAGTCCGACAAAAGTGGCGAGAATAGAAAAGAAGCATCGGCTCAGAGGTCTTCTCCGTGGGACCCCAAATTAGCCATAGAGCAACCAGGGGACTGAGAGCCAAGCGGGGCCGCGGCTGAACATCCACCCGCGACACCGAGGTGCAGGTTAGAGGGAGGGAGCGGACCTGGTGTTTAACACAAATCACAGGTTGGAGTGGGGGGCAGACACATCAGCTCCGCGACTCTTGTTATGACGGGCTCAGAAATCAGCCTGGCGGGAGGCTTTCCGTATGCACGCTTTGCCGGCATAATTTATATTCAGGCCGGTGGCTGAAATGCGGATCTGAGGCCAGACACAAGGAAGCAGGCAAGATGGGGGAATTGGATGTATTAGAGTCCCATCAATTTTCTTGATATCCACAGAGGATGTGCTCACACACCCCACTGCTGTGGGACCAATAACAAGTGAATTTATTCCTGCTGGAGACGAGACAAGGGGATCCGGGGAGGTTTGTGTTCGTCCGGAGGGTGATAGATTCAGAATGATCCTGTCTTAACGCTGTGGTTCCCAAGTCTTGTTTAAAAATGGAGAAACCGAGGAGGCAAGTCCTTACCGGCTAAAGATAAATGAGGTCTTCATCCACCAGGTTAATGTCACAGTTTTTGTAGGAAAACCCAGAGCTAGAAAGTGCTTAGAGGTAGAGCTGTTTACCCAGGGGGCGGTGGACTCAGAACAGCTGGCCATGCCATGTCGCGTTCACACTGGAGTGACTGTCCTAGAGAACATCACGGGGAAACCCCTGCCTTCTGTGGAGTCGAGACCCACTGCAATACTACCCCTGGGACTTTTGAGTGCCCTACGGCGGGTGCAACGCATCGAGAGCCCATCAAAATGCCGAGACACCAATGGCGGTAGAGAGGGACAGGATTTTCCTGGTTCCGGCTCCGTTGTGATGCAGCACAGAAATCCAAGGCTTCAAAGGAGGCGGGTTTCCGAGAGACATCGCCTCCATCCCACTGAGCAACCGGGGGTAGGTCGAGGGGGGTCCCACGTGGAGTTGAGGGGGCCGCTGTCTTAAGAGCTTCCACATTGCCTTCCCATTCGTTAATCAAGGATCAGGGAAAGTCTTTCTTCTCATTAGGGAATCAGATTCCAAAACGATGCTCAGTCTGCAAGAGACATGCTGTTTTTGTTTCACACATTCAGAGCCTCGTGGCCCTGGAGCCACGGGCGAGACAGCGCAGGTCCGTGCGTAAGGATCCCAGCACCATGTTCGGAGGGATCCCCGTCTCGACCATCTGGAAATGGGGATATAACTCCTTCCTCTTGGGTTTCTTTCAGGGTTGAACAAGAAAATCTCCACCAAATGCCCAGGCCCAGATGCATCCAGAAAATGTGCACTAGATCCCAAAGAGACAAAGGTCACTCCCGGTGGAGGACAGGTGAGGTGGGCAGAAAGGATGGGGACTCATAGGCCTGCTGATTGGATGATTGCAGTTGAGAAAGAAAGAGATGCCAGGTGAGGGAGAAGCAGTCCCAGGACGTGGGGACACCACCTTGGCAGCCACCGCACCCGCCGAGGGCCGGTCTCTTTCCAAAGGCCGTGCCTTTGCCGTGGCTATTCCCCGCACCTGGGATGCTCTTGACCCAGATCTCTGCCAGGCCGGCAACCTTTGTTTTGCAGAGAACAACTCAAAGTCATCGGTGCTGGGACTCTCATGGGTACCTCCCATCAGCTCCCCAGTGTGTCCCCCGCTCCCCGCCTCTGCATGGCTGTGTTTAAAACCGAATCCAGGATTTCATTTATCAGCTCTGGTAAGATGACAGGCACAGAGGCACCTGCCTTGGGAGAGAGGAGCGTATGACTCACAGTTCCCAAGACAAGGGGACCACCAAGCACGCGGGGCCACACGAGGAAAGGCTGGCCTTGACCAGGAGGCACAGGGGCAAGTGGAAATCAGGGGCCAGAGCTTAGATGTGGTTTTTGTGGGAAGGAATGGGGAGGGAGGGCGGACCAGCTGAGTGGTTTAGCATTGGATCCCTTGAGTATTTTCGGCAGGCTCTGGGCGGCAGGGGTGGTCTCCCGTAGCCCAGTACTCGGACTTGGGGGGATTTAGGGCAGGGGAAGGTTGGCTTGGCACGAGCGTTGAAGGAGATGACTGTGGGACCAGACTAAGGACTGGTTGGCCTGCATAGGGAAGGTGTGCCCGCAGGCCAGGTGAGTCGTGTACTGCCTCTAGGAATCGGCTAACCCTGAGAGGGACAGTCCGCTGCTGGGTCTGCAAAGCCCCAAGAGGCAAAAGCCCTATAATATATAGAAGATAAAAAGGGTGGCGGATACAGGCTGCGGGCATGGGCTCCTGTGCCCTCTGGCTTTTGCCAGAAGAGAGAACGCCATCAGGGTATTTACCCACCTGTCCCCTCCCTGGCAGGCTGTCACCTGACTGAAGCCACACGGCTTTGTCCTCCTCTGCGGGACTTTCCCCGTGGTTTCTGTGGGCCACCCCTCCCTCCTTGCCCTGGGGCCACTGCCCCCATTCCCTGTGAGCCTCATAGACCCTTCCCACGCTCACAGGGGGCCAATCTTGTTAAAGCCCTCTTTGAGCTATCCTAATTTAAGTGTGGCGGGTGCCCTCTGTTTCCTGCTAGGATGCTTACGAATGCCAGAACTGCACCCAGAAGCAGCCCTCTGACCCTCCGAATGGATTCTGGGATTGGGTTGCTTACCTATTCAATGGCCACAGGACTCACCTCCCTGCTGGCAACGTGATTCATGCGCGGCACGTGGAGGCCTCACGGCGATCACGTTACCATCGTGGCATCACCAGCGGAAGCATGGCACGACGCACAGGTAGAAGGCAGGCGGCTGTGGCACTCGGTCACCGTGGCAACGACGATGCTCAACCACACTGTGGCGTAATCTGGCCTCTTCTCACCACCCGGGGAGCAGGCAGAGAGAATGAGAAATTAACACTGTACGTAACGCAATTAAGAACGTGTGTGCAGAGCCAGCTTTCCAGAATCCTCTCTGTGGTCTTGGGGCCGACATGGCGGAGGCCTTAGTCTAGGCGCTGGCTATACGGCTGGGCCGCAGAGTGGGGTCGCAGTTAGAAGCGCAAGCACCCGGGTGCAGCCAGAGTAAGGGCGAAGGGAAGGGGAGTCAAGGGTGGGGAGTCTGGAATGAGCCTCCATATTTTCCCCGAACCTCCCTTTGTCAACGTGAATAGTCCCTTTGGTGAAACCAGTAATAACAGCAGCCTGATGATCCTAATTGGGGTGTCGCACCTGTTTTCTGTGTCCCTTGCGGGTCACACCTTTCCCAGAGCACCCTCCTCCCCACCCGGCCAGAGCCGGGTCCTTCCCCCTCCCAGCTCTGCCCCAGAACCTCAGGGTCAGCTGATTCCTAGAACCTCACTCTGCTGTTTGATTCGTTGCTGTGCTCGGGCCGCCACAGCAGAATGCCACAGGCTGGGCAGCTGACACGGCAGGAGCTAACTTTCTCCCAGTTCTGGAGGCTGGAAGTGCAGGGTCCCGGGGCTGACGGGGTCGGTTTCTGGTGAGACCCCGTCCCGGCTGGCAGACGCTCTAAGTCCCTCCAAAGGCCCTTGGCATAGTGTTCCAACTGTGCTGGGAGAAGGCAGCCATGGCTTTGATCATGGGGTGACATGGGGACAGTATTTGGGGGAACCAATATGGCATCAACGTGAAGATGGACGGAGAGGGAATAAATGAGGCGGTCAAGCCCCTCGGGGGGAGACTAAGCGAATCCAAACTGCGGAGTTGAGTGTCTAGACTGACAGAGCAGCGGAGGTGAGACGGGGGGCTGCGTTTCAGAGACATCCAAGGAAAGATGGAAAGAAGGAAGTTTAGCTGGAAGGAGTGGCGGGGGGGGCAGCAATGAGGAAGAGCTACAGACATCCCAGTGAGGGAACCCGGATGCCTAAGAGGCCGGCAGTCCTGCGGGTGGACAGGGGCGGGAGGCAAGGGGTCTACAGCAGAGCTCTGCTCTACCCGCCCTGTCGCGCTAACCCCGATCCCGGCCGTGGGGATGGTCGGGGGCTGCACGCACACTTCGGTCAGCATCGTGCTGACAGCGGCTCGCTTTCAGACCATGTCTCCTGTTCCTCGTGAGGGCTGCCCGTGGGAACCTGGCTGGCACTCCTGCGTGGGCACCTGTGACGTTTAGGAGGGCTGACATCTCGTGGACCAACGCTCAGCCGTGGGGAGATGGGCACTGGTGGCGGGTGAGTCTCCGTTTCATCCCACGCGTGGACCATTCCGAGTCACGCCCTTTTGTCCTCACCATGTCCCGCTGGCAGTGGGAGGGGGGGGTGGTGACCAGCTTGATATCAGATGGCAGGGTGTATCACACTGACTGCACGGGCTTTTCGTCTCTCCCTAGGTACTCTTCCCGGATCCCTATCCCTCTACCTGGTTGACCTCCCAACATCAGCTACCTGCACACCACCCTTCTCCGAAGCCGGATTTTTGGCGGGTGAAGGGATAACACCAAGTCAGGTCCCTTTTGGTGAGGGATCACGCGGCTGGCTCGAGACACGCGGGGCTTGATACGATGCTGGGCAGGCCGTCCGCGATGCACAGCGAGGGATGTGGGCTCAACCTCACGTACCCAGAACGGACAGCTATTGCCAGGATCTGATGCATTTCCTGATGGAGGGTGTAAGAAACGGAATGCTAGAGGCTGAGGCACGGGCAAAGGCTACTAGAACGATTCACCGCGACCCGCATTTGCTGTGCCTGCTCGGGTCCCAGGCTGGGCCAGGAAGCAGGTGCACAGCGGTCAACAGGATGTGGTTCCTGGCCTCTTGGGGCTTACAGTCTAGGGGAGGAGGCAGAACCAAACAGGTAGCAGCCCCCCAGGGACAAGTATAATCCTAGAGGCCCCCTTGGGGGACATAAAGGGAGGGTGATCCCCACGATCCCCAGAGATGAAAGTCTTCTCCTGAAAGAAGTCTTCCTGACCCCTCACTACCAGAAATGGCCCCTCCCTGCTCTGAAACCCCCCCACACGTGACCTTCTCTTTGCATTTTTCACACGTTGCCTTCTGTTCCTTGCTTCCTTTTCACCCATGTTCATCTGGCCTCACCAAGTACGTGGCAAACTCCTCGGTTCCCGGCCAGGTCTTAGTCATGTTTGCACCGTCCCCAGTCTCTCTACTGTCCCTTCTGTCTCCCTACTGGACCTTTGTCCTGCTCCAGGCCGAGTCTCTCACATTTAAGAGCTTAATGGACCTTTGGATCGGTTATTGATAAATGGATGGGACAAAGGGAGGAGGGAAAGGAGGAAGCAAAGTGCAGAGAGTGAGGAGGGGAACCAGGCCAGGAGGGCTGCACCAGGGAGGGGGTCGGGACACAGGGGCCAGGCAGTGGTGATGTCAGATGCTTCCAATGACCAAGGGGACATATGTGGAGAAAGGCCAGGGAATTCGGGAGGAAGGAGATCCCACGTGACCACAGACAGAGAGATGGCCACAGAGTGAGAGCTCCATCTATGGATTTCGGGGGGCCGACAATGTCCCCAGGGAGCACTCCACTCAGATCCCATTCCTGAACTTCCAGCTCCGTGGACCTGCCTCTTGGGCATCTGTATCTGGGCATTTCACAGGAACTTCAGAGTCCACATGGTCAAGATGAGAAAGACTATCGCCTCCTCTAGGAAGCCTTCCATGGTGCCGCTTCCCCCATAGAGCTATTAGTTCTTTACCTTTAAGTTGCACCCACCACAGTCCCTTATCACCTACTCACCAGGGTGGGGTCTGTCTCCCCTGTCTGGCCATGAGCACACCCAGGGCAAGGGCTTGGCTTCGGTCACTGTGTGTTCCCACACTTAGCTCTCTGCCGGTGTGCCGTCCAGACTCTAAAAAAAGATGATGGGTCCCTGAAGGATGGGAACACGAGGCATTGCAGTGAGTGGGAAAGGGAAATGGAACGTTCCCTGGGGGTGTCAGCTAGACCAGCCGTGGGTTTAGTACAGATGTGAGTGGAAAGTGAAAACGGTCGGCAGTGGAGACAGAGGCAGTTAGAGGAGCCGCGGGTCTGCTGTCCCTTTGCCTCCAGTTACTTGCAGGTGGCCATGATGACCTTAGTTAGACTCCAACCAGAAGTCGGAAGCAGCCGACGCTACCTATGAGTAGTTTGAGTGATTTTTGCCCCGCCAGCATCCTGGAGCCGGCTCTGCTCGAAAATGTTCACCCATGAAATACAATAATATATCTGTAAACACATTCTGATGAAATCTAGATGAGGGGAGTCCCCCGACAAGGTGGGTGTGTGTCTGGGGTGGATGCTAATGGCCTGGAAATGAGGACAGAAGAGGTCAGCTCTGGGGAGGTCTGGCAGTCTCCACGGTGACATCTCAGATGACCCTGGCGTCAGGGAAGCTCGCCCGTAAGTCCAGCGAGGCGGGCTTGCCAAGGACTCTGGGAGCGGGTCACGAGGAGCCAAGTGCACAGGAAAACCAACCAGGGGCACAGCCCAGGGAGGGGACAGCAGCCAATAAGTCCAACCCCCTGACCTTTTTCCATTCTTTTCCATGGGAATCTGGGTTTGTTTGGAAATTTGCTTCCTCATGATTTTTCAGCTCAGGCCTGCCTGCTCAACTGGCCCCGAGCACCCAAATGCAGACGAGGCACGTCTCCGTGATTCTCCGATTGGAAGTACCCGGCCACCGGTGGCGACCCCAGGATCTCTCGGCATCTACTCCCGCAAAGCCGGCTGCTCTGTGCCTGACGCACGGGGCCGACAGTCAGGCTTATTTCCGCATCAGCTGCACCTTGAGGAGCCTAGCACTGAGCACCACGCTACGGGAGACATTCTTCATTTTCCTTCATTATTTTCTTTAAGATTCAGAATGCAAGGACCTTGGTGTCACCACAACCCTACTTTACAGGTGGGGAAACTGAGGTCAGAAAGTTGAAGTGGCTTCCCCAGAGTCCCCAGGCAGCGGGTGACAGAGCTGGAGTCAAGTCAAAGCCTCTGCCCCACCCAGGACAGGTGTCACTGCTCTGTGTTTGGGGGCCGATAACCGTATTCTTACAAAATTAGCAGGCGGTTCATCCGAGGGCCCCGGGGCTCTTTTCCAGGCTTTCCCAGCGCGTTGGGTATTTCTGCCGAAAACTGGGGCAACGCACTTACAAGATAATGCAATGACTCGATTCTGTCTGCGTCCCTGTTAAATTTATTTTAAAATGTCAGAATGGTAATGTGACACATACATTTCACGTGTTGACTGAACAGCTGGTAGTTTTTTTTACTTTTTTAAAAAAATGTTTACTTATTTATTTTTGAGAGAGAGAGAGAGAGAGAGAGAGAGAGAGAGAATAAGAACGCAAGAGAAGGGGAGGGGCAGAGAGAGACAGGGAGACCCAGAATCTGAAGCAGGGAATCTGCAGCGGGTTCCAGGCTCCGAGCGGGGCCCGAACTCACGAACCTTGAGACCCTGAGCTGAAGTCAGACGCTTAACAGACTGAGCTACCCAGGCACCCTTTTTGCTTTTAATGAAGTGATAGATTTAATAACTAGTTAATAGCCAGTGAAGATGGTTAAGCCAGCTGTTGACAGATGTCATTCAAGTGTTTCTTTCTAAAGCATGTGATTTAAAGGAAAACACCATGTAGGTTCGTGACCCGCTGCCTCACCGGTGCCACCTAAAGGCATGTGTGGACAGGTTCCCTGCACAAATCCTCTGCTTCATCCTTTCTCCTCCTTTCCTCTTCGTGCTTTGTTGCCCCAGGTTTGGGGGCCCCCCCATCTACCTCATGGCGTTCATTGTATATCACTGTGCTTCTCCTGCCTTCCGTCTGCTTGGAATGGGCTCCCTCTGGGACCGTCCAACTCCTATTCATCCATCAAAACCCAACGTGGGCCTCCTTTCCAGGCAGGTTCCCTGAAACCTGAGCTAACAGGTGCTCCCACAGCCCCCAGGGACACTGCCATGTCTGGCCCTGCATATGCGCCTGCTATCACTGCCATAACAAATTACTGTAAGTTCAGTGGCTTAAAGCAATGCAAATTTATTATTTTGCAGTTCTGGAAGCCAGATGCCCATCCTGGGTCTCCCTGGGCTAAAACCAAGGTGTCCGCAGGATCGCACTCCTTTCCGGAGGCTCTAGGGGGGGATCCACACCGCCACCCTTTTTGGCTTCTAGAGGCTGCCTGTGTCCCTTGACTTGAGTTCCCTTCCTCCTCCTGCAAAGACAGCATGAAGGGTTAAGTCCTTCCCACATCCAGCCACTCTGACTTCTGCTTTCTGCTTGCCCGGTCACATCTCTTGGACTCTGACCCTCCTGCTTTCCTCTAAAGTGCCCCCTCACACGAGGTCTTTAACGTCCTCACATCTGCTTGTTGCCACATGAGGTGGGGGGATTAGGACATGGCCGTCTCTGGAAGGAGGCACTATTCTGCCCCATCTCCTGTCCTTGTTTACAGCTCTTACTAGAACGTAAGTGCCTTGGGGCAGAGCCCGCGTCTCGTTCGTCTTGCTTTTCTATCCCCCACCACTAGATCGGACCCATCGTGGGACCTTCATAAATACATGAACTGAGTTCACCTGCCTCCCCGCTACCCGGAATCACATCCCGCCAACCCGCTGAAGCACTAGCTCTTGCCTGCATCGTTCGGGGACCCGCCTCTGCCCCAGGACGATGCACACTTGAACCGGGAGCTCCTGGAGACTACACCCTTTGGGCTCAGAGGAAGAAGAATCTAGAAGTGGAAGGGGAGGCTGTGGGATCCTCAGGCATGCACCAGCTACCCACCGCTCTGCTTGGCGGGGCAGGAGCCCGGAGAGCCCTCTTGCCTGAGCAGACCCAGACCAACAATGTTAGTTTCTAGCATCTCTGCTGACTCCCGTTGCCGCAGACCAAGCCGTAGAGCCCAGAGCGGTGCGTGGGGCTCGCAGGGCAGATCCAGGGTGTCTAGACAAAGCTGCTCGTTGGCAGGACCCTTCCCATCCCCTGCCCACTGGAATCAACGGCTGTTGGATCCTTCTTGGCTCTGGGCTCTTGGTATATTTCCAGTGTATACCTTTGTCTCCCACCTGCCTCACTTTTAGGCTCCCACGCGTGCAGGGTGTGCCTGGCTGCGTCCCCCCCCTTGCACTCCACGCCTCTCTGCTGTGCTCCCCGTGATCCGCCCCTGGGCTCGGCCGGCCAGCCTGAACCCCATCAAAGGCAGGCTTAAAAAAAAAAAGAAAAACAAACCCATGCCGGAAGAGAATGAGTATTTCGGCATAGAAACAGAAACCGCCTAAGGAAAGAGCGTGTAGATGCGAGCATCACAGCACAGGGGGCAGTCTGTGCTGTTGCCTGCGCAGGACCCAGGACGGCTTCTCCGGATCCCAGCCAGCGGCTCAGACGTGTTCTCTCTCCATGGGGTTCTCTCCGGAGGTGTCCCGGGGGGAGGCGTGGAGCCCACCTCTCCTGTGCCGGCAGGCAGGCAGAGCATAAGCACGGACGTCAGCAGTTAGAGTCTCCCAAGGCCCTCCTGCTGGGCTGCTGGGGGCCTAGGTTTGTGCACCGCCCCCCGATCCCCAACACTGGCCTTCTTCGGACACGCTGGGAGCCTCTATGGACCTCAAATGCCAGCTTCTCTGAGCTGCTCTGTGTTGCTCTGAAGGGAAGGCAGATAACGACCTTGACCGGGCGGTCGCCCTGCCTGAGCCCGTTCAGCAGCACTAAAGCCAGACTCTGAAGGGCTCTCAAGTCAGACCCGGCCCCGGTTCTGATTGGCTGCACCACTCTGCTTGCTGGTCCCGCCTCCCGATCCGGGGTCTACCTCAGCGGTCGGCTTGCTTTTCTTGTTAAGGACCAGACAGCAAAGATTTTTGGCCGTGAGGTCTTGAGAGCAGCTACTCATCTTGGCCACTGTGGCGCAGAAGCAGCCATGGACAATGTGTAAAAAAGCGAGCGTGGTTGTGTTACCCAGAAAGCAGGCAGCCGCCAGATTTGGCCCACAGTTTGCTGACCCCTGTTCTAATTCGTAAAATGAGGATCGTGAAGGTATTTATTAGATAGGACCGTTGAGAAAATAAGGCTCTCAGCGCAGAACGTGACAGACACTAAGTGCTGACGGATGCCCGTGAGTAACGCTGTGCACCCGAAACAGGTGCAGGTGTCTGGGCTGAGCACTGAGTTTATTCTTCTGTAGAGCTCGACGTTCTCCTTTGACTTCTCTGGGCTGTGCGTCTGTAAAATTCTGTGGTTGCACGGACTAGCGTCGATGTTCGCGGAAGTCAGACTCGTTCGCGTGAGCCAATGATTCTTGAACACTCCATATGCCTGAGCCTGAGGGTGCAGGAAGAGGTTGGAGGAAGGGGCACGTCCTGTTATACCCACCTCTGAGCATTTCTAGGCTCTGCTTTTCTGGCTCTGCATCTTTCCATCCTTCTCCCACCTCTCGTTTCCCTTCTCAGGCACTGGGGGGCTGCGTCCCGTAATACCCACTTTACTCTTTCCTTCTGCAAATACCGGGACGTCTCTCTACCGTGCAAGCCTAATCATTATCTCTCCTCTTTGTCGGGTACTCAGTGACCTCTGCAAACTTCCACAGGCTTCTTTAAAACATTTCTTTTAATGTGTATTTATTTTTGAGAAAGAGATCGAGACAGAGTGTGAGAGGAAGACGGGCAGAGAGAGCAGCGTCTTTTACGACCTAGCCTTGGAGGTCACACATGTCACCGGTGCCACAGGTTCTGATTCTGTAGAATGTCACTAAGCCCCGCCCACATCCCAGGGGCAGAGAGCTAAGCTTTACTTTTTCTTTCTTTCTTTTTTTTGTTTGTTTGTTTGTTAAGCTTTACCTCTTAAAGGAAGGAGAGTCAACGAATTTATACATACACTTAAAAACCACCACATACGCATGCGTTAAGTTTTCAACATGCATATCAACGTATGAAGGTTCAGGAACTGAGAAGCCAGAAAGACAGGCTTTTAGATCCCAAATTTCCCCTCGTGCTCCTTAGAGGCTCTTAAACAAGACTATCATCTTCCCTGAACTTCAGTTTTTATCTGTAAAGAGAGAATGAGGTTACCTAATTCCAAGGAATGGCAGAGAGAGTAAATGAAATGATATGTGGCATAGATAATAAAACTTGTCTCATTGTTCCCGTGCAGGGCGGACGGGTCCCCACCAGGCTCACCTCCCTCCTGCTCCCTGGACACCTTGGATTCCAGCCTCACTGAATGGCTCATTGTCCCGCCTGCCCTGTGCGCCCTCACACCCGGGCCCTTCACACACACTGCTCCTTCGGCCTGCAGGGTCCCGAACACTTTTATAATTATTCTTACTGTTGTTAATCAAAATCACTATTCTGTGTCCTCTTGCAAAAGACCTGAAACACCAGAAGGGCTCATATGTTCAATAGCGCTCGCACAGAAAACCGAAACAAGAAAGGGGAAACTTCCTGTGGCCAGTGCCCTGCAGAGACAGTTTTCGGTGGAGACGTGTTGGCCCCCGGCCCACATTCCCGCCCGGGAAGAGGGCCTTCCCAGCCCTGGGAGGATGACGCTCTGGGAGCTCCTCACCTGGAAAGGGATCGTTTCGAAAATCAGATCTGTAAACTCACGACGAATCTGCCAAAGATGCTGTGTCGCGTTCTCTGTCTCCGAGGCCACCCGAGTATAAAGGCGTGTAAGGAAAACCTCCCATAAAACCTGGTGGCTCCTGAGCCACACGGGAAAGAAAGAGAAAAGGGTGCTGACTCTTATAAATGGAAGTCTATCGAATTCCTCTTATTATCTGTGTGCTAACAAAGAAGACAGGGGCTGGGAGACTGCGATTCTGATTCCACTTCCTGTGTGGGGTTTTCCAACACCACCAAGCAATTCTGTGACACCAGCTGAGTGGCCGCTGTCACAATAGCCAGTGGCCGAGCCCCGGTTGTCACCTGTGCTTCGGGCCAACCTGCTATAGATCAGAGGTTCCCAAGACCCCTCCTCAGGTTCAACCAAGTAGCTAGAGCCCCTCACAGAACTCGGAGAAAATTTCACTTAGTAGATCGCCAGTTTATGAGAGAGGGATGGAACCCAGGAATAGCCAGACGGAGGAAATGCATAGACCAAAGCATGGGGAGGGGACGCGGAGGGTCCGTGCTGACGGTGCCACTTGTCCCACACCTCCACGTGCTCACCAACCTGGAAAGCTCTCCGAACCCCGTCCTTCAGGGTTTCGTGGAGGTTTCACCACACAAGCACGACTGATTCAATAACTAGTAGCTGACAAGGGAACTCAGTCTCAAGCCCTCCCCCCCTCCCATCCTTAAGTGATCCAGGTGCTTTCCAAAAGTCGCCTCATTAACATGACAAAAGACACCTTACCCTCACCTAGGAAATTACAAGGATTTTAGGAGCTCTGCGCCCAGATCCAGGACGAAGACTAGATCTATATTTCTTATGAAGAATCACAATATCACAGAGGTCTATCTTCAAGGTGTCCAACAGAGGAACAAATATGAGAACCCCAACTTGCAACGCACCCTATGTTACAGCCTGACAATTTCAACATGATTTAAAAATTTCTATTAAGCCTTTCCCATCCAGACTAACAGTTTAAGGGTCAAGCATTAGGGACTCTTATTTGGACAGTTTCTTTTACTTGATTATAGAATTCTGTTATAGAATTCTATAGAATTTCGATTATAGTTTCATATCACATTTCATTGTAAGGAATACATATTTTTGCCTAAAGATTTGTTGTGAGCACACATATTTGTATATACACATATTTGGTAATTTCCTTCCTTGTTCTTCCCTTCTCACGGTTTCTAGTAGTAAAATCTGTCAACAGTTGTACCACAAAAGAGGATCCCTTCCAGAAAGTTTCCACTAGGTGCCTTTGTCCTGGTAGAGTGCTCCGCTATTTATATGGAGAAGCCGGAGCTCCCCTCGGGCACAGGGTCTATGGATAAGCACAGAGACCAGTGGGCTTCTGTCTCTGGACGTTGCTTCCTTCCCCACAGAGAGGATGATGAAGGTCATCTGAGCACCAGACACACCCTCATTATAATATGGGGACATGCCTCTGACTGTGAACCTGGGACCTATCAACCAAGAGGGTTGCATGGCTCTGCATGGGATCCCAGCCATGTGCCTTGCCCAATTTATTCTTATTTCTTTAGGGATTGGGCAGAGCCAAGGGGAATCCAATAATCACATCATTATACAGCTGCCATTACAGCCAAAGTGCCATTACAGCCAAAGTCCTGCACAACGAACATGTTTCATATGCAGGCCCGTCAAAGGGGCCAAGCCTGAGTGCCATTTGGAGCCCACGTGTGGAGGCCCTTTGCCAAGAACAGTATATGAAGACAAGGAAGGTGCTTCTGGGAGACTGGTGGGCTGGTGTTTTTGCCGCCTACCAGGTTGTTGGACTATTTTCCCTTTTTATTAAAGCGCTGACCCTCAAGAGCCAGTGTTCTTTCCTGTGGACCCCCCCCCCGCCCCCACCAACCAGGACCCTAATCAGGGGCACAGGTCCCTTTAGGGACCGGAGTCAAAGGCAAAGACTCAAGTATGTGCAGCTCCAAGATGCAGAACTGAGGCCAGATGACTAGTCCCTCTCTATCCCTTGCTGGAGCAGGGCAGTCTGGCAGGGACCTTCTGAACACCTGGCAAGGGGCTGCATAGACAGGTGCAGCCCCTTTCACACCTAGGTAAGCTGCAAGCCACGGTGGGAGCGGGACAATCCCCATATGCTGAATATTCTCAGTCCCTACTGGGTGTCACTGCAAGTCCCACAGAAGCCTCACCGTCCCTTACTCTGTATTATCCCTTAGTTTTGTCAAAAAACACATACCACAACTGGCTGGACAAAGTCAGGATAGCACAAAATTCACTCGATTGTCAGCTCCAATCTCATGGCGACATGAGATCACATTTACGCTCAGTGAGAAAGAGTTCTGGGATCAATTAGAACTGTCTTCCGTGAGCAAAGGTGGAGGTGGTGGTGATCAGCTCGTTCTATGTTTCCCTCCCCTGGTCTGAATCTGTGAGGCCAATGTATATCCCTAAGTTACAAGCTACAATATCTCTCCCCTGACCATCTTACAGTAAAAATAGAGGCTGTACATTCTCTTGAAGTCTCCAGAATATGTTTGATGTTCTGTAGGGTGGCCCTGAAGAAACCTCCCAGCAATGGGCATCCAGCAACACCCTGTCTTTGACTCTGACAAAGTGCCTCAGCATCATATGCACAGATGGACGGAGAAGTGGTACTCAGATTCAATATTAAAACTGAGAGGGGGGCTCCTGGGTGGCTCAGTTGGTTGAGCGTCCAACTTCAGCTCAGGTCATGATCTCGTGGTTCGTGGGTTCGAGCCCCACGTTAGGCTTTCTGCTGACAGCCCAGAGCCTGGAGCCTGCTTCAGATTCTGTGTGTGTGTGCCTTTCTCTCTGTGCCCCTTCCCAGCTCGTGCTCTGTCTCTGTCTCTCAAAAATGAATAAACATTAAAAAGAATTTTTTAAAAAAACTGAGAGGAAAGTCCCCATAAAACAGGGGATTGGCTCTTTCTAGGAGTCTTGAACATAAGGCCAAATTTCAGACCAAGCAATAAAGAGAACTGAAGCCAGAAGGTGAGTCCCAATGTGGGACACAAACAGAGCACAGCAGGGTCATGGCAAGAATGCTCAGTCCAAGGGTCTACAAAAAGGAGAGTGGCGTCTCAGGGGCTATGCTCAGAGAAATAGCAATGTGAGTGGGTTCTGATGACCTTCTTCAACTGTCACGTCATAGATTCTTAGGGTTTGAAAGAACCTTTCAAGTGATTGAGTTCCCTCACTATCCAATACATTCTTCTTCACCCCCAGTCTCAGGAGCTAGGACAGAATGACAGCCACAGCTGTGGTGGTGGTCTCTCAGGGGAAGGATGTTCTACCTTCTCCACTGGTTTAAATCCCCTTGTCAGGCACAGAAAATTATTCTTCATTCAGCCTTCATTCATTCACTCATTTGGATAGTCAGTCAGTTATTCCAACATCTGCAGGACTTTTTGGAGGACCATGCCTTTGGTGGTCCAAGGCCCCTCTCTGGGAAACATCCCAGGTCTGGCGCTCCATCCATCCAACCACACCTTGGATTTGTTCAAACATTGGTTCACCAAAAATCGTCCAAGGGGCATTGTGGGTTGGCAAGGACTGTGTGCAAATATTCAACACCCTAAATTTCAGACCCACAAAGAGCTTCCTGTAGTCACGCACGCTTTGGACCATTATTAAAGCCAACAAACTGTTTCCATTTCTTCTAACTCATGCTGAAACACATCATCATCTGATGTGGCAGGGATGGCTGCCCTGCCCAGCTGTATTTTCCCAGTTACTGGAGAGAGTGGGGGAAGGGGATCAAAGAGCCTGAGATACCAACCACATGGCATGGCTGTGAGCTGCAGCAAAAACACAAACAGCTGGAACTCTCCACTGAGCGGAAGACAATTCGATGGTTGGTACCTCTCAGCCTCTGGTGATTCTGAGATTTGTCTCAGCTTCTGCTTCCTGGCCTCTGGAACCTCTTTCTGGCTTCATGATGGGCTCTTTTTGTCCATGAAGCTGGTGGCTGAATTTGGCTACGTGGAGGAAGCTGTGGACACTTCAGTAGCATTGATCACCATGTCCTACAGCCCTTACAGTTTCCAGGCTCCTGAAACCTGCCCCAGGGTCTCGGGTATTACATGGGATGATGCCTTGGGCTGAGCTCATGACCACTTCCTCCAGTATGCTTGGGTTTTGCAGAAAGGAATCTGCGTTTGGGCAGGAATCTGCCTGCATTTGAGAAGCTCCTTGAGGAACTGGTGGGATTATCTCAGCTTGAAAAACAGTAAAATGACAATAAAAGGAAATGACCACACACCAGTAGGTGTTTGGAGGAGACCCACTGCTGAAAATCTGACTACATTTGTGATGCCTTTTTCATTTCAGCAGGACTTTCTCAGTCATTTGCATTATGGTTATGGAATTTTAGCCATTTTTAAAAACCCATTTTAAAATGATTTTTTGTCTTTTTTTTTAAACAAAATCTCTAGCTTACAGTTCTGGAAATTATTAAACCTTGGTTTATGTAATTGTCAGAAGCCCTATTTGTTGCCTTAATTGTCTACTGTGGTGACATAAATATCTTTTCCCTCCTTTCTTTAGCCTGATTTGAACAGCTGTGAAATTTTTCTGTCATTTAGTAAGTTCCATACATACTAAGCTAACAGACCATTGGATACCAGAAATACAGATTCCTTTCTTTTCTAAGATCCCCTTTATGTACAGCAATTTATTGAAGTCAAGAGTTCTTATGGGGGGAAAAAGGAAAAAGGTAAAATGAGGGTCATGCTGAATATGTTCAAAATTAGAGGTTGAGGTAGCGTTAATCAGAGGTTGTTCCTATAGCCTCTATAGGATAGAAGGTGGGTCCTGTTTCCCTAGGCAAGTCTGAGGGGAGTGTCTGCTGTAATAAAGGAGAAAGACTATAGATCTGGCCCCACCATGGTGGGCAGAAATGGACCCAGAGGGGTTCCAGAAAAGGACAGTGTCCCAGTCACAGGCAGAGTGCCACATGGGACCCACTATGCCCATGCTCTTGACATGAGCCCTGAGACCCTGCTCAGCTCTTCTCTGGTCTCTCCTTGGACTAGAACTTGGCAGAGACCCAGGGCCTTGGTCAAACCATGACTGAGATGCACCCTGAGTCCTGCATCCGGTCCAACCACATTCATCACAGAAGAAGATGAGGGATGGGCAGTTGGTCCTACTTTATTCAACCACCACCATTCCCAGACTCTGTCTTCTTCTCTTTTAAGTGCCTACTACTGCTTTGACCAGACTCTGACAGATGTTGGGGAAAATTAAAGGTGAGGTCTGGCTTCTCTAACTAGAAAGGGGACATGTGCGACAAGCTGGGGTAACCGGACATGTGTCTTTGGCTTCCCTTGGTCTGTCAGCAGTTTCCATGACAACCCTGCATCACTGCTGT
This sequence comes from Panthera tigris, assembly GCF_018350195.1. NCBI lineage: Eukaryota > Metazoa > Chordata > Mammalia > Carnivora > Felidae > Panthera > Panthera tigris. Next base: position 215,924,974 of record NC_056667.1, read on the forward strand.
GGGGTAGACTCACATCTCCCCTAAGGCTCTGTCCACATCAGAAGTCTGGGACACCCACTGTCACCTACTGTCACCTCCTGAGCATCCCAAATCTCCATGGGATCATGCTTGGATCTCCCTTCCTATGAGATACAGTTGCTGAGACTGGCAGCATTCAACGTATGCAGTTGGTACCCAAGATGTCCCAAGATGTGTCCCAAGATACAGCCCTGAACTGCTTCAACTTCACCAATGCCTTTGTGATAAGCATTAGGCTTATTTGTATTTGCAAGGCAAAGAACGGTAAGAGCTAGTATTTATTAATCACCTCTGTGCCGACTACTTTGCCTAACACTTTATACACTCTACCTCACTTTGCTTTCACATCAGTTCTGTGTGGTGGGCACTTGTTTCCTGATGGGAACACTGAAAGCTTGGAAGACGGTAAATAACTCGCCAGAAGCCACAGATTTTATCAGCATTAGAGGCAGAAGATTCAACCCCAGGCAGCCTGGCTCCAGAGCCCCCACCGCAGGTATCCCAACACCCAGATGAGCTGCTTTCTGCTAATGGTACCCCAGGTCCCCAGGTCCACCTGACGCTTCTGGTCTACTGCGCTCTCTGAGATTACCCTGGTCCCCTCTTTCAAGTAGAAGCAGATAAATCTCCTGGACTGTTAGGTCACCTGGTGTCAGTGCAGTGACCCCCTCGGAGCCCCCTCTGGCTGAGGGCTGGGATGTGGAACTCCAGAGGAGATAAACTCCCCTCTTTTTTGGGGGGTGGGGTGGTTGATGGGCCGATGCTTGCCCAGAAAGCCTTGGACAATGAATGCATTCTAAACACAGTGGTTAAGCCTGATCCATAGAAGTGGTGATGGGGGCAGGGGGTGGAGGGGGCGGGTGCCAGAATGGCACAGGAGAATTTTCACATAATAACAACCATATGTCTTAGAAGAATGGGAATGGTTTTCACTTTTTGCACAAGGACCCTGGAAATTGCTTCAGGAAATCGGCTTCAACCCCCTGATGAAGTTAAACTAACGTGTCAGAAAAGCAGATGAAGTGAAAATGTGCCTTCGAGCATCTTCTGGCTTCTGACATCTTCTGACCATTACCCACGTTACAGTGAATGAGTACTGGATGTAGACAAAGGGAACATAAGAGTATCTCGGGTGAAACGAAATCCTTCAAAGATCACGTTGTTCATTTTTCATAGAGCTCTCTAGGTAGACTTGAAATTCAGCCTCCTACTGACTGAATTCTTAGAAAGAGCAGTTCACGCAGAAAACAATGTGCATTATTTGCTGGCATTTGGTCTTAATTTTAAATACTGTAGTAAACAGTATTAAAACACTGATCTGCCCACCTTATTTCCACTAGACACAGTCTTGATAGCCGGCATCATTCAACACTCACTAATAGGAACAGTAATTTGTGTCATTAAACCCCCCACACACACACTCATGAGACTTTGACCCTGGAATGCATAACAATGGCCATATTGACTTCAGTCCCCCCACATCATGTGACTGCTCCATGAACTTCCAATTTCCTAAGCATTTCTTTGTGAATTGGCATCAGATAATGGGCACTTGAAGGAAACCATTTCCTTTGCATTTTCTTACCTCATTATTCCGATTAGTGTGGAATGACACCACTTGAACTTGATTTTATGATCAGAGTCAAGGAAAAACTGGCCAGTGGTTGTGCCTTGTCTTTCCTCTCCTTCCAAACTGTGGATTCAGTGTGGAGCAATTCCTAGGAATCTTTGTCGTAAGACAGGAAAAGGCCTTATCCACCGAAGACGACGAAAACAGTTCTGCAGGGCGAGAGCCGAGGCTCAGGCACGGTGTGGAACGTCAACACCAGAACCAAAGGGTTCTGGGCAACTGGCAACTGGGAATCCTAGCCTGTGGTGGCAAGAGAAAGCCACATTTTTATGGTGATAAGTTTTATTCTCGGTGGCTCTGAGAAAATCTGTGCCCTCATCTGTGGGCACGCTGCGTGTCATAGACCTTCAGTGGGGCCCCACTGAGCTTTGAAGGGATCGCTCCCTGCAAATGGTGGGGGAGTTTTATGCCTTGGGAGCTGCCTTCTTTTTTTGTGGCTCAGAGACAGTGAGATGCTGTCGGAGGTGCTCCCTCAATAAGCAGCCATTGGAATGTGCTCCCTGGGACTGTGAGGGCACCTGCCTGTCCACTCATGTGGACTCTCTCCTGGGTGCAGTTCTCTGTTCTCTGTCCTCAGAGCCAGCTCCACCAGAAGGGACCCTCTCCTACGGAAACTTCTGAAATCCAAGGACTGCCGTAGCTGTCACTTTTAATCATCTCTGTTTCTGATTTGTTAGGAGACATATACCCTCTTTGGTGACATTTAACTTTGTTCTGCCTTTTGAACTTTCTGCCATCTCCTTGGAATAAAGAGCAAGCCCTTACACATGGGCCCTGGCACAGATGTACGCATGACAGCTGAGTTATCAAAACAGCCACGGCAAAAGAAAACAAGAGTTATGCTTTCTCCAGGATAAGTGATGGAAAAAGACTCGTTGGCAGATCAAAATGTGCTGCTTTCCAACTCACTCCAAGCTCGTTCCATTTCCACTTAATGACAATTTTATTTGTGAAAGTAGTGTAGACAGTTAGATGTTTTCCCTCTAGAAATGACTTAAAATTTGAAGACAGGTGACACGATCTGTTTCTGTAACAGTGTTTTCACTGATATTTTAAGCACAAACATCACATTTCTTCACCACCCCCCACAATCCAAGTCACTTCTCGATTATAGCCTTCGTGGCAGCACAGATTTTCCCTTCTTCCCCTCTCTCTGTAACCTTTGGTACTGTGTTTCAGACTTAAACAGTTGTGTCTAAAACGGCATTAATTCTGGGGCGCCTGGGTGACTCAGTCGATTAAGTGTCTGACTTCGGCTCAGGTCATGATCTCATGGTTCGTGGGTTTGAACCCCACATCGGGCACTGTGCTGACCTCTCAGAGCCTGCAACCTGCTTCAGATTCTGTGTCTCCCTCTCTCTCTACCTTCCCTGGCTCATTCTCTCTCTCTCTCTCTCTCTCTCTCAAAAACAAATAAGCATTAAAATGGCATTAACTCTAAAGAGTCTGGACATTGTTGTGGTTGAACAGTGACTTCTCGATCAGCGTGAAGGTGTACCTGTGAAGTCCTTGTAGAGCCTGGCTGAATGCTGAAGGTGCTTAGTTAAGTGTTATTAAATGATGGGTAAGAAAGTTTGAGATGACAGTGATCATATTCGTAAGGAAATCAGAGTCTCGTTAAGTAAGACAAGCACTTGAAGACTCCCAACGTTGGAGGCATCAACAGAGACAACGCTGGGCCTCCAAAACTTTCCTGGTTTTGCCATGACAAAAGATTGTCGAAAAGATAACCATCAGGCACCTGGGTGGCTCAGTTTGTTGAGCATCCAACTCTTGATTTCTACTCAGGTCACGATCTCACAGCCATGAGGTCAAGCCCTGTGTCAGACTCTTCACTGGGTATGGAGCCTGCTTGAGATTCTCTGTCTCCCCCTCCCCCCAGTAAATAAATAAATAAATAAATAATAAAAATAAAGCTCTAAGTCTTTAACACTTTCAATAAGGACAAAAGTAATTACTCCATTTTTCTTATTTTTCACACATTTGGCCATTTCTGTTAGCTCCTCTGTGAGCTACTTTTACAATAGTGACCTTCACTTTTGGAGACTATAACTGGGCATGTTGTTTTTTTTTTAATATAAAATTTATTGTCAAATTGGTCCATACAACACCCAGTGCTCATCCCAGCAGGTGCCCTCCTCAATGCCCATTACCCACTATGCCTCCCTCCCACCCATCAACCCTTAGTTTATTCTCAGTTTTTAAGAGTCTTTTATGGTTTGGCTCCCTCCCTCTCTAACTTTTTTTTTCCTTACCCTCCCCCATGGTCTTCTGTTAAGTTTCTCAGGATCCACATGAATAGACACTTCTCTAAAGAAGACATCAAGATGGCCAACAGGCACATGAAAAGATGCTCAATGTCGCTCCTCATCAGGGAAATACAAATCAAAACCACACTGAGATACCACCTCATGCCAGTCAGAGTGGCTAAAATGGGCATGGTTTTTTAAACGATGGCCCAAAACGTGCCAACAATCATTTTAAATAGTCTTCAGGTTAATACATAGTGACGCTTCACTACCCCTTTCCATAACACTATTCCATTACTGGCTTGGTTCTTCTTACTGTCCAGGAACTAACTCTAGATCTTTCTCGGAGGCATGTAGACTGGCTGTATCCATCCCTTGACCCTTAATTACTGTTTAGTGATTTATACTATGTCCCCACCCGTATCGCATTGCTTCCTGTTTGTTGTAAAACAACGGCAGAACAGCCAGGAGGAAATCGTTGCCTTTTCCTCTTGGTATTTATTTACGTGCTGCTCTGGGCATCATATGTAAAGAGTAGCTACGGCAAGTGTGGTGAGCCTGGTGTCCTGGGCAAACTGACAGCAGTTGTCAGGAGGGTTTGGGAAAAGTCCTCCGCGCTGGCAGAGGGGGTGAAGGGGAAATAGAGCAGGGCTGACCATGCCTCTGACTCATCCTGTCTCGGATTTGTCTTCGTTCCCAGGTTACTTCCTGTTACCGCAGGAACGTCCAAGGGGTTCTGCGTAAATGGAGCTCTCCCAGACGTGTCTGCGGTGAGGTCAGCCTACATTTCATCCTTCTGATTGCTTTCAATGTACCGTAATTGTGAGCTGGCGGACTGAATATCGTGTGTCTTGGGTGGTGGGAGCAAACCAGCTTACCTGGCCAGAATAGAACCCACACTTGTTTGTGTTATGCGTTGCCATGTTTATTCATTCATTCATTCATTCATCCATCCATGCACCCCTCCAACGCACCTTTGGAACTTGCGGTCCGTGCAAAGTGTTATGTTAGGCTCTAGGAATGCCAACAGTCCTGCCTTGAGGCGCTCATGGCCAGCGGGTTCCCCAGAAGACTCTTTGTCAGGGCTTTCCACTCACCCTAGCAGAGGAAGAAAGCGTACCTTGAACAGACTGTCGAGTGGAATCCGATATCTGGAGCTATGCTACCTAGAGCGGAATACAGGTTACTTCTAAGAGGGCAGCGAGTTACAGCAGGTCGAGCATGAACGTAGGAGCCATCAGGCACTTACTATGTCGTTTACCTATTTCACGTACTAACTCGTTCAATTTGGGCAACGTCCTTCACCTTCTAATGTATAAAACAGAGCTGAAGATATCGTCATAACAAATCACTATCCTATAGGAAGAAGGTAGCACAGTCAGAGGCAGGAAGAATTGCTTGAGGTTTTCAACGCTTCCTCTCCAGCCAACATCACTTACCTCAATCTCTTATTATTGAAAACCAAACGAGGCCAAAATAAAACTATGTAATCTGGATGCAACATTCTGCACCAAGCGACACTTTATAATCAGTTGCTGTGATTCTTGGATGCGACTTAGAACAAGAGCGGTGTAGCTGAAATGCAAGTTATGTGTGCAGATGGGCCAGGGTTAGCCCAACTGCTGTGGGGTATCGGGGGGCTGGTGGGGGTCTCAGGGAACACAAGGACTCCAGCATTTTCTGTGGATTGTTGAGTCCAGATTAATCAGGTGGAGGGTTTGTGTTGTCGTTGCTGATAGTATTGGGGTTTTTAAAAGTAAAAGACGGAGGTAAATGAATCAGGCTCATCTAGGATCATCAAAATGTAGACGATTTCTTCCTGAATCGACATTTCGAAGTCAGTAGGCTTTGCTCAATGCTCGTGAAGTTATGCTGAAAGCCACATGCAGGAAGCAAAATCATGAACAAGGAATATGTAGACACAGTTGTGAAACCTTTTTTTTTTTTTTTTTTTCAAAATAGGGACCTGGGCATAAAAAGGAAAACATTGGACTAGTCACGCATCCTGAGATTAGTCAAGACACATGGGACCTTTCACCTCCTACTCATGTGGGGTGCCTGGCGTGGCCAGAGGTGGCCGTGAGCATTTGGCACTTGGCAGCTGTGATGGACCATGGTGAAATCAGATCCAAGCCCAGGGCAGTTCTAGGGTAAACAGGTGCCCACACTGCACATGTTAAGTGCATTTTGTGAGGGGCGAGTAATCCCAGTGACTAGGTGGTCTGAAAAATGAAATTGCTCTGGGGCCCCCTGAAATCCACTCATTAATGCCCACGGTCGTCAATCCTTAAGCCCCTACTATTCTTGTTGGGTTGCGAAGGGGAATTTTATATATTCTGTCCGGCTAGAATTGGAGAGACTATCACAGGATTCTAGAAAAGGCTGTGTGTGTGTGTGTCTGTGTGTGTGTGAACACAATGAGCAGGGAATAAGAAATTGCTTAGCTCAATAAGATTTTTGAAAAGGAAAGACATTTTTAGTTTGGTTCAGAGCAAGGATAAAGGTCTCAAAGCTGGAGGCTGAGGACATGATATTAAAATCAACACAGAAAGGAAAATTCCTTCCCCGCAGGCTGATTTCTGCAATCTTTGTAAAGTGAAATATTTAACTATATGTTTCTCAAGAACGTAGACAGAGCACTGATTTTTATTCTTGGCTATTTATTTTCGTGTCATAGGTTTACCTGTTCCGGCAGGAATTTCCCTTCTAACACATATTCATAAGTAGATGTGTATATAAAATTTCCAAATAATTTGAGTCCTGCTTTTTATATGTGTGCCTGTCCCTCTTACAGAAATGTTGATAGCGGACCTTAAGGGTCACTTCAAGGGCACCTGGGTGGCTCAGTGGGTTAAGCGTCTGACTCTTGGTTTTGGCTCAGGTCATGATCTCACAGTTCGTGGGTTCGAGCCCCGCTGACAGCATGGAGCCTGCTTGGGATTCTCTCTTGCTCCCTCTCTCTATGCCCCTCTCCTGCCCGCTGTCTCTCTCAAAAGAAACTTAAAAAATAAATTAAAAAAAAAAATCACTTCAAGTGCTTCTGTATTTCCCCTGAATGCTCCAGAAAGTCTTGACCGTGACCGTTGAGGCTTTATTGCAAATCTAAGGAGTATAAGGCACTGTTCTACATCAAGGGCCAATTTGCTACAAAGAAGGAATGTTTTCGGGCGTTTTTCCTCCTCTCTCCTAACCTGAGGTCATGGTCCCTCTGTATTTTTCATGACGACTGTCCTTGCCTCTGAAATCTGTCAAATGGAGCCCGGGCTGGCCGTTTGCTCCACGGGGCTTCTGCTACGGGATCTAACCTCCAAGTCTCTGTGCTCAGCAACCGGGGCCACATGTGGCCCAACCGCAATTGAAGGGGCTGGTTATATAAACAAGCTCAGAGCAGAGACTGGTGACAGCCACTGGCAATAGACCCTCCAATTAGCGAAGTTCAATCCCACCCCCCCCCTTTCTGAGAACTTACTGGATACCTGGAGGAGTTGCCTCAGGAATGTATTTACAGCTAATAAAAGGTGACCCTTCCTGCAAGTCTCCTGCCTCTTCAAACAAACAAGGCTCCCCTGCGGCCAGCCCTCACCTCCCGCTCTGTCCTTTGAACCTATTACTATGCACCCCTGCCCCAGAGGATGTCAGGCCAGGTTTCAGATTTCACTGGTATGCAACAGCTCTTGCTTGCTTTTCCGATAAAAACTTCAAACATCAGGACTGTGCTAGACAAAGCAGGAGAACCATGGAGCTGGCTGTCCTGGAGCTGAGGGCATTCTGCGAGACGGGCCCAAGGGCCACATGGATGCCTGCTGGCTTTGGCGGCTATAGATAACCTCGCGGAGTCCATGCCCGCGTGCTTTTAAGGGGGAGACCGGGCAGGATGGGCTGTCCCCACCTCTGTTGTTTCCTTTCCTTCCACATCATTTGCAGGGAGAAGCTTCTTGTCAAGACTGTATTATCCAACCAGAGACGTCTTTAGAATAGCAAGATATTGATTGACTTTAGTAAGCTGTGCTAAGGGTCTAATAATAGCAAGAGACAGTATTGTCTTAGAGTTACTGCCCTCGGAGAAAGCTGGGATTGTTAAAGCTTTGAGAATCTGCCATCACTCTCTGAAACAGAACCAGATGGAAAGGGACAAGAAAGGCCCCCAGAATCCTGGGGAGGAGACGAACAAGGCCAGAGAGAGATGCCCAGGACTCACTTGGCAGAAGACCCCATGAGAAAACTCAAAAGGTGTGTATGTAATCCGCTACAAGCGAGAATTTCCATCTGGTCAAGATGTCTCAGGCTCCCGGCCCAGCCAAAGGCTGCATAAAGCTTCTTCCTCCTGTTTTGTTTTTTTTTTTTAGGGATTATTTTGAGAAAGGAGTATCAGAAGGCTGTATAAAAGGCATAACATTCCTACTTGTCTCTCAAAGCTCGTAGGGTCGAAGGAACATTCTCTGGGTGTTTCAGAGCACAAAGCAGTGTTTGCCCTACCTTGACGAAATGCTTCTGGATACAGAACAAGTGATGGCCTGCCTCGTCCTGGCCCCAAGGGTCCCAAAGGGCTGCAGGCAGTGGGTCCAGACAGCCTGTGGGGAGCAGGCGGAGACCTGCACTCCATCAAGGAGGCCTGGGTTGTCCGAGGGGAAACGGAACCTGCCAGCCCTGTCTCATCTTGGCTTCCAGTCACCTGCACTCTACCGCGTGCAGAGCAATGATGTGTCGTGAGCTGTGTCTGGACCTGCTGTCCACAGGCTTGCAGTCTCCAGCTGGAAGAATGTGGCTCCCTGTCTGGCTTCCTTGATGTGTCCGGGGGGATCAGAACTCGTGGGGTCACCAGGTTGTCGGAGCTGACCAAGGGGGCCTTGGGCAGAGCCCCTGGGGTTCCTTTCTCTCCCCCAGGAGCTCCTGGCCAGCGTGTGGTCGGCTCGCTGCGGGGACAGCTGACTCACAGGGGACCGCACAGAACCTCCGTACCCCTCCTTTCAGCCTCCAGCTCTGCAAGATGAAGAGTGTGCGGAAGGTTCGCTGCTGTTCTCTCACGACGGCAAAATCAGACAGCCACCTAATGCGGTGGAGAAGAAATGCATCAAGCCTGCCATTTTGCTTCATGCAGACCAACCACACTATTCATTGATACGTTCTGGTAGAAATTCACATGGCGCAATAATTGAGATACGCGTCTTGTAGGCAGGGTGTATCTGTTCTTCTGATAGGAACTTTTAGCTCATCAAGGTGGTGTTTGCAGAAGCTGACAAAGTGATAAAGTTTGCTTATTTTAATCCTTTCCTTTTTCCCATCAGAGGTTAATTGTTTGGTATTCTTTGTTAAACTAACACTTTTGATGGGTTAAGAACCACTAAGGCTGCTTAAATAAACAGACCCTTCAGGTAAGAACAGAAGAGCCAGTATAGACACAAGCTATTAACTTGCTGCCTTAGGGTTGGAGTGTTGGTTGATGGACACTGAAAATGACTTGTGGATTTCACTCGCAGAATTTTGTAAATACCCATCAACTGCCAACAAGTGTTAACTTTCTTTTTGGAGGCCGGAGAAATGGATTCCTTGATATTTAATCTTCCTGAATTATTGAAATAATCCTTCTTAAGTAATGTTATACCATCCTCCAAATGCACTGCGTACTCTCCTTGACATCATTTTTAATAAAGTACATTGACTTTATCACATTTTTGTGCACAGATTTTAGAATCTAGATTGTACAAGTTTGCGGAAATGATTCAGGAAATACTCCATTTGTCTCTATGCTCCAGAAGAGATGTTGTGTGGTGGAAATTCTGAATTTGCTTCACAGACCATTTTACAGTCTGGAAGCAGGATAGTCATTTATGTCCATGACGGCAGGTGTAGAAACCCTGGCCTATCTGCCCTTCTCCCAGAAGTGTTTACGTCCTCAAACTTCCTCCTTTTCTGAACTATTTTGCCTATTCTGAAACATTTAAAACTCTGAATACATTTCAAAATAAGCCACAGATTTGTACAAAACCAAGTGTGCTGATAACTTGATTTGAATGGCTTAAAGCTACAGAGGAGACTGAGAGGATAGACGTCTTAACGCAAGGGAGTCTGACGACTTATAGGCACATATCTTCCTCATTTAGGTAAGTCTTCATTCGTTTCTCAGCAGTGTTTTGTAATTTTCGTGGTATAACTCTTACGCGCATCTCGTTAAATTTATTCCCAAGTGTTTTATATTTTCGATGCTATTGTAATTATTACTTTTTGAGTTTCCAATCTTTAGTTGTTTGTTGCTGGTACACAGAAGTACAGTTGACTGTTGTAGGTCGACCTTAGGCTGATCCATCTGGCTGAGGTCATTCCTTCGTTCCGTCAGCTTTTTTTTTTTTTTTTTTTCTCCTGGTAGATCCCTTAGAAGGATTTTCTACGGGCATTTTTTCTTCCATTTTATTCTAAATTCTTTTTTATCTCTCTGTATTGCCCTGGCTGGGAAGTTCAGTACAACATTCACCGGAAGTGGTGAGGGGGTATTTTGCATTGTTTCCATAGGAAAAAATGCATTCAAATTCACCATTAAATATGAAGTGAACTGTGGATTGATATGCATGTTCCAAGGTGAGGGCAATTCATTTCATTCCTAGTGGGCTGACAATTTTAAGATGAACTGGGTTTAAGTAATGTCAAATGCTTTTTCTACATTTGTTGAGATTATCATGTGATCCTTCTCTTCTGCTCTGTTAATATTAACAAATAAGTTGAAGTGATTTTCTTGTATTCCTGGAATAAACCTCACTTGGCAATGATATTTTTTGTATATGTTTCCGGATATTTCCTAACAGGCTATGAAGGATTTTGTGTGTGTATTCATGAGGGGTATCAGTCTGTAGTTTTCTTTTCTCATAACACTGTTGTTGGGTTTTGGCGTAAGGTTGATGCTGGCTTCAAAAAATGAGTCTGGAGGTTCTTCCTATCCCCTTCTATTTTCTGAAAGAATTGGTATAGGATTGGTATTATTTTTTCCTTAAATATTTCATAGAATGTATCAGTGGGATCACATGGGCCTTGTGTTTCCTTTGGGAGAAATTCTGAAGTTAGGAATTTGGTTCCTTTATTGGATCTAGGGGTACGGAGATTTTTCTATTTCTTGTTGCATCCATTTTGTTAATTTGTGCTTTTCATGGAATTTGTCTTTTTCATCTAAGTTACTGTGTTTGTTGTCAAAACATTATCAAATATTCTCTTATTGGCCTTTTAATGTCTGTTGGATCTGAAGTGATGTCCCCTCTTTGATTCCTGATATTGAGAATTTAAATATTTTTCTTTTTTTTTTTACTCGATCAGTCACACCAGGGATTATGAAATCTTTTCAATAAGCCAGATCTTAGTGTTACTAATCTTCTGTATTGTTTGTCTATTTTCTATTTCATGGATCACCACTCTTACATTTCTTCCCTTCCACCCACTTTAAGTACAGATTATTCTTTCTCCGGCCTCTACATTGGAAATTTGGGTCATGGATTTTAATCCTCTCTATACGCATATAAAGGTAGAAAATTTTCCACTACAATCACACTGTACGTTAAAATTTTTACTATGTCACATTTTCATTTAGTTTGAAATATGTTATAATTTTTTCTCTGATGTTTGTGTTCTTTAGATGTGTTTGGTTTCATTTTCAATAATTTGGGGATTTTCCAGATACCTCTCTGTTACTGATTTATCATTTGATTCAGTCACGGTGAAAAATAAAACACACAACAACACTGTGATTTCAACCCTTTAATATATATTGAGATTGATTTTATAACCAAGTATTTTGTCCGTTTTGGCAAATGTTCCACATGCATCTGAATAATATGTTTTCTGCAGCTCTGGTGTGTAGTGTTTTCTTTTTCTGAAGATCAGTCAGGTCAACTTGGGTCATAGTGTTCCCCAAGTCCAGTGCATCCCAATTGATTTTCTATTTGCTCTGTCATTTACTGAGAGAGAGGTGTTTAATTCTCCAAATATAATATGTCCATTTGTCCTTTCAGTTCTGCCAGTTTTTGCTTCATCGATTTTGAAGTTCTGTTATTAGGTACGTGCACATTAGTATCACATGCCATCATGATGAAGTGAGTCCTTTATCATAATGAAATGACCCCCTCCAGTCCTGGCAGGATCTCCTGTTCTCAAGTCTCCGGTTCCGGCTCTTTTGTGATTCATGGCCAATGGCGTGTCTATTTCCATTCTTTTACTTCTATACATCTCTGTCTTTATGTTTATGGCTGTTTTGTTGTTGTTTTGTGTTTGTTGTTTTGGAGACAGCATACATGTGGACCATGTCGTTTCATCCCATCTGAAAAGTCTGGGTTGCAGTCGAAAATGTTTAGATGGGCACTGTCTAACAGGACTGTCCATGGTGATGGAAATGTTCTCCATTCACACTGCCCAAGATGGCGGCCACTAGCCACCTGGAACTACTGAACCCTGGAGATGTTTCTAGGTTGACTGAGGACTGACATATTTATTTTATTTTTTTAATAATTAATTAAATTCAAATTCAAATAGCCACATGTGGCTAGTGACTATCATATAAAATAATTCAGGCTTAGATCATTTATATTCAATGCACTCATAGCTGTGTGTGGGTTTAGGTATAACATATTTTGATTTGTTTTCTATTTATTAATCTGATAAGTGTTCCTTTTTTTCCTCTCCACTTGTCTTTTTAAAAATTAATTTTTATGTTTTGTGATTCCATTTTGTATCTACTGTTACTTATTAACTTTACCACTTTCTTTCTTTTTGGGGGGAGGGGTTGTTCTAGGATTTAAAATACATATTTTTAATATTTCATACTTTATTTTCAAATGATATTATATCACTAAAATATAATTTAAGAAGTTCATATCTACTTTCCATCTTTTTGCTGTTGTTACACATTTTATATATACATATATTATAAAATACACAAATCAATGTTATTATCTTTTGCTTTAAATAGTCAGTTGCTGTTGAAAGGAATTTAAAAACTAAAAAGAAAGTTTCATATTTCTGTACATATTTATAATTTGTAGTACTCTTCATTCTTTCTATATATTCAGGTTTCTAGCTGAAATTCTTTTTTTTTTTTTTTTTTTTTGCCTAGAGAATTCCCTTTAACATTTCTTGAATGAAGTTCTCAAGGCCCAATTTTTGGTGAAGATTTGCTAGTGATAAATTATCTGTTTTTGTTGATCTGATAAAGTTTTAACACAAGTTTTTAAGATAAAATTTTAAATTGAAGTGTTTTTTGGTTTTTTTTTCCCCTCTCAGCCCTTTAAACATGTAATCCAATTGTCTTCTGGGTTACAACATTTCTGATGAAATGTCTTTGTTCCTTTCTTTATAATGTGCCTTTTTTTTTTCTTTTCGAGATGTTTAAGATTTTCTCCTTATCACTGTTTTTCAGCAATTGTACTATGAGGTGTTTAGGTGTGGTTTTCTTTGTTTTGTTGGGCGACTTGGACCCGTGGGTTATAGTTTTCATCAAATTTGAAATATCCCCAGCCATTTCCTCAAATATTATTTCTGACCCCACCTCTCTCTCTCTCTTTTTTTGTTTTTTCCTGATTCTAATCACACATTTGTTAGGTGGCTTGGTGTTATCTAAAAGGCCATTCAGAGTCTATTCATTCTTTTTCATTCTTTTCTCTCCCTATGTTTTGGATAGTTTCTATTGTTGTGTCTTTTAAAAGAATTTTTTTAATGTTTATTTATTTTTGAGACAGAGAGAGACAGACAGAGCTTGAGTGGGGGAGGGGCAGAGAGAGACAGAGACACGGAATCCGAAGCGGGCTCCAGGCCCTGAGCTGTCAGCACAGAGCCCGAAGCTGGGCTCAAACTCACAAACCATGAGATCATGACCTGAGCCGAAGTCAGACAGGTAACTGACTAAGTCACTTAACTGACTAAGTCTCTCAGGCGCCCCTCTTTTGTTGTGTCTTCATGTGCACTGATCTTTTGAGGTTCTTACTCTTCTCTTAATCCAATCCAGTGGAAATGTATATTTTAGAGTCATTTATCTTTAGAAATTCCACTCTTTTGGAATCTTTTCTTTCCTTGTTATATTTATGTCTTCCTTCAACCCTTGATCACATTAAGCATATATATAAATAATAGCTCCTTTGGAGTCCCTTCCTCCTGAGTTTACCACCTTGTTCCTATCTGGTTCTGTTTGTACTGACAGAACTTTCTCCTTGTATATGTTACATCTTGCCTCTTATGATGTCTAGTAATTTTTCTTAGATATCAGACATTGTCAAAGTTTTTAGTGCTAGGTGTTTTGTTTTGTTTTGTTTTGTTTTTAAGGGTGTTAGGCTTTGTTCTGGCAGGTAATTCAGACATTTGTGGGTTAACTTGCTATTTTTGGCGTGTATTTTAACCCTTTCTATGGCCTTCCTCTAGGGTTAGTTTAGCTCACTGCTACAGCATGACCCTTCTAGGGTCTTAGTTCAAGACCACAAACATCCCATCTTCTCTGGATGTAGCAAATCAAAAGCTTTCTGGCTCTGTGTGGATAACTCTGAGCATTGTTAGACCTATAGCTTCCTGGTAACTTTTTTGTGCCTGGAAGCTCTTCTTCCTCCAGCCTCATATGCAAGTGCAGAATGGTCCTCATCCAGAAACGCAAGGGGACATTTCTGAAGATCTCTCAAGCTCACTCTTTGCAGAGCATCCTCCTCTCTGGCACTCGGCCTTGCAAAGGCCTCAGTTTCCCCAAACTCTGATAGCTATCCCCTTGTATCAGCGATGTGGCCCTGCTCTGTTGAGGATTCTTCTCCCTGTCTTACAGTCTGGGATTTGCTTCCTGGAAGGAAGCTGAGGAAATCTTGTTTCCATCTTGCTTGTTTCCTTTTTTTCTCAGGGAACATAGTCTTGCACTTCTTTTCCAATTTCTGAAACAGTTGTTTCAAATAGCTATTCAAGTGTTTTTTATCTGTTCAAAGTAGGACAATGAGGGGCACCTGGGCGGCTCAGTCGGTTAAGTGGCCGACTTCAGCTCAGGTCACGATCTCGCGGTCCGTGAGTTCGAGCCCCGCATCGGACTCTGTGCTGACAGCTCAGAGCCTGGAGCCTGTTTCAGATTCTGTGTCTCCCTCTCTCTGACCCTCCCCTGTTCATGCTCTGTCTCTCCCTGTCTCAAAAATAAATAAAACGTTAAAAAAAATTAAAAAAAAAAAACCAAGTAGGACAATGAGTCTCAACGTTTTTACTCCCCCTTAGCCACAGTCATATTTGATTTTTAATGTATATTTAATACATGCCTTTAATTATAATTAAATCATCATTCACATAGATTTGTGCCTGGTTTTAAAAATTTATCTGATTTCTTTATATTGTTTATACACTATGTGGGCTACATGACTGCATTTTGAATGGCATTTTAATATGATCTCATCTATTTTTTTCCCAGAAGACATTAAGATTATTTCCAATATTTCCAGAATTATGATAAACATTTTGGGCCCATCTGTCCTCTTCATGTCCTATCCCCACTTTATCTAATAATTCACTTCATCTTTTCCCAGCGTGAATTCTGCAAAAGAGAAGTCCATTCAGGTGCTCTATGAGGAAAAAGCACAAGGTTGGGTAAGTTTGGGAAATAGTGGGTGATAGACCCTCTTCTTGGTGAATCATAATGTGCCTTGGCTTATTACAGGCTTGGCAAATTTTTCACCAAGAAGCCACACTTACCTTTTTTGTTGTTACTTTAATTGTTTGGAAAGTTTTAGATAGTTTTTATTATTTTGTTAAACAACATCCAAAGCAGGACTGATTTCTGTTTCAAACAGGAGGGCCTTGGAAGCATTTGTCCTGCTGGGCCTTTGGCCTGCTCTCCCACTGAGGCCTCAGCTGGGGATTTGGATTCCAGCAGATGACCCGTGGCATTTTTTGCCCATTCCTCAAGTACTCTAGCCCGAGAGGTCTGGAGGTGAGCAGACTCCCACTTCATGGGAAGGGACTCAGACTCCCTGCTATGGGTCTGAGGCACAAAAGCCGGTAGGTTCCTGAGGGAAGGAGACGGGGATGGAGGTCAGTAGCCATAATGCCCCTTGGAGACTGCAAAGGCTCTGGAGAAGTAGGTTTGTTGGAACACACGATGCTATGAGACCCCCAAAGTCTTTGCATCCCACAGGCCCTGGGACAGGTGGTGCTGGAATCTGGGGATCATGAGGTCTGAGGCCCTATCCCAATAGAATTGTGGAAGACGTGCCTCTAGGCTGCAGACTCTGCCCTCTGGGTCCCCTCTTGTGTCCTAGACACTTCTGTGTCCCCACTCTAAGGGATAGGCCAGCAGGTGGGCAATGTGGTGAGGGGAAGACCCCTTGATGCTGATACAGAGGCAGGTAGTATATTCCCCCATGGGGAAGCATAGTTCTGCTCCTGGGTGTCCTGTGTTGCTAGGTGCTCCTAAAGAACACCGTTATGTAAAAATCTGGTGGCTCTGATGGCTCACTGTGGAGACATCTGTCACTCACTGCCTGTCTCCATAGGTTCTGGCCCATCATAGGGCCAGGTAGGTAGCATAACCGACTTACTTCAAAGAGAGAGCTTTCCTCATGGGGTTTCCTATCTTCTCAAGGTGAAAATGCGGGTCTAGTCAGGATGAAATGATGTCACCACGGCCACATGCAGGATCTACTTGGCCTTGTTTGCCGGGACAGCTGGTATCACTGTCCAAAGCCAACTGGGACCTTGGTCACCCTCAACATTAGAACCATGGGGAGCTTCTCTTGTCCTTGTCTTGTGTAGAGGATGTTTAGAGAACAGAGATAATAGGGAAGGGATATGAGTGAGGCAGTAGCAATCGTCCTGAAGAAATTTGGCGAGGACCAGAACTGAGCCCGTGCAGATGGAAAGAAAGTGAACAACTTAAGACTCTTGATAGAAACTCAGCACCACTTCCAGCCCATCTGATGGTTCTGTTCCCCTCCAGGCATCTTGTGCTGTGACCTCTTTTAGAGGATCATCAACAGCCCTATGCTTTCCTGGCTTCCTGCCTTGCGTGACATGATGCCATTCTGCCGGCCTGGAATGCCACCTGCCTTTGACCCTCTCTTCTGCCACGATAGCTTCTCTGAGGCTGAAACCTCCCCCAGAGCTTCCATTTCCTGCCCCGCGAACACTTTCCAAATCCGTGAATAAAACCAAATGAGTAAATGGAATGCACCTGGCAATGAGTGGCTCCCCTCTTTGCAGTGGCCTGGATGTGGTCACGGCTTCCCACTGATGATGAGTGACCTCTCCTGCAGGATCCCGTTTTCCTCTCTTTTACCTCCCTCACCAGTTTGTTCTGTCTCACAGCTGCCTGTGGGCATAAACTTAACATAGAGGGCACTTAATAAGGGCGCTAGATGGCTCAGTCAGTTAAACGTCCGACTTTGTCTCAGGTCATGATCTCACGGTTCGTGGGATTGAGCCCCACATCCGGGTCTGGGTGGGCGGTATGGATCTTGCTTGGGATTCTGTCTCTCCCTCTCTCTGACCTTCCCCCCGTTCAAAATAAACAAGTCAACTTAAAAAAATACAGCACTTGATAAATATTCGTTCAGTGAATAAAGCGATAAACAAATCACCCAAGCAGCAGTTCAGAAATCAATCAATCAATTACAACATTTCTTAACTGGAGATGACCAACCCATGGAATAGTGTCTCCCCTATATCAAGTAATGGGGCTGCTCGGAGAAAAAAAGACCCCTCTTCACACACTCTCCCCATGCCCTGGACGGTGGTGGAGTTGAGGAGGAAAGTCTGGGCATTTGGTGAGGACACTCAGAGCTGGCCAGTGGCAGCTGTCCAGCTTGAGTTGCCCTGATGGACGCTTTGTAGTCATAGCCTCATTCTAATAGGTTTGTAACAAATGTGTAAGACACATGGGTTGCATTTTATGCTGCAGGGCTTAAGCTGGTTACCACACATGTTCATTTTCCTGGCCAACAAGCATTGTCAAAACCAAGGAGTAAAAACTAAACGAGGAAGTGGACTCTACCTGGTGTGATGAACGGCCGCCTGTGGGGAGGAGGGGCTGTGCCTGGAGGTGTCTAGGTATTTGGGGAGCAGGACCCCAGCCGTGGAAACACAATTATCTGCCCAGACCCAACACTGGCTTGGTCTGTGTAGTCGGACAGGCATTTTTACTGGCTTTTACTCTCTCCCTGGAATTTTTAGGTTGTTTGCCGGAATTGGCTGCATTAATCAAATAGTTGTTTCTCAGAGACATCGTTTATGTTTGCTGGAGCCAGAGAGGGATCTGTGGGCCTTATTTTTACTTGCCGAAAGTAAACGCTGGGCCAGAAAGCGAAATGCCATTGGTTTTATTTCATCACAAAGCCCCGAGGACAAATTCTCGCCCCTTCTGGATTTATAGTTGGGCTTGTGACAGAGTAGGAGGAAAGAGACCAGAGAGTAAATGCCAGGGTATGAGAAGGAAGAGAGGGGACGGTTCTGGTTCTCTAAGGCGTAAGGAGCAAACCAGGGAACCGCTGGTGTCCAAGCCCCATCTGGGGATGAGGACACCCCCTTCCCCCAAGGAAGGCCGGCTTGTCTTCCTATGCCTCGTTGTCCCCCAGTGAGTTCAAAGCACTTTTCCTCAGCCAAAGGGCACAAGGACTCTGGGGATGGTGCTGAGCATTTTCCAAGCAGGTGCAGAGGACTCTGGTAGCTACTCGCTGACATTGCCCCAAGTACCAAATTTAACAAAGCTATGCGGCTAATCCACATCAGGTTATTACTAAAGGCTGTGCCCTCCTTTATTTTAAGATGGCATTCGTCACTTCTGCAGAGAATAAAAGTAATCTATGAATTCCGTTTTTTTTTTTTTAAGGGAAATAGAGAAAATATAAAAAAAGGAGACATTGTCTGCAAGCATAGAATTCAGGTATCACTTCTGACAACATTCCGGTATTTTTCTTTCGTCTCTTTTTAGACAAAAGAAAAAGGCATGACCTTTACTATTCCAGAAGAATATAATTTTTATGGACTTGTAATATTCTGTATTATGATTTGGCTACCCCTCAACTATTATTGAAGTTGTTTTTCTCCCCCCACTGTTACAAAGAGGAAGACATTGAACATCCTTGTACACAAACCACAGGCCACTTTTTATTTATTGTTTTTCCAGGGCACATTTCTATAGGTGAGAGTGGGAATAAAACAATACTTACTCTTTCAGAAATCTTGATACGTGGTGCTCAGAAGAAGTCCACGTGGTGCCCTAACAATGTGTTCATTTACCAAGAAAAACAATCAGACTTATTGTGAAGGCGTCTAGACTCTGGTCATTTGATTTATTTTTGTTTGAAACTTTCAACCAAATGTCTTACGATAGACGTAATGTGAAGTGGAGAATGTTGCTACAGCTAGAGAAAAGCTTCGCTCGTTCTTACATTTCCTATCTTCTGAAACATTTTCCCATTTGTTCGACTGCATAGCCCTCTGTCTCACTGCATGAAGATGATTTCGAAGAGTTTCCACGTGTGGGGCACGTGGGTGGCTCAGTCGGTTAAGCATCCGATTCTCGATTTCGGCCAAGGTCATGATCTCACGGTTCCTGAGATCGAGTCCCGCATAGGGCTCTGTGCTGGTGGCACAGGGGTTGCTTGGGATTCTCTTTCTCTCTCCCTCTCTCTGCCCGTCCCCCTTTCGCACTGTCTCTGTCTGTGTCTAAATAAATAAATAAAATTAAAAGAAAAAAACTAAAAAAATAGGGGCGCCTGGGTGGCACAGTCGGTTAAGCGTCCGACTTCAGCCAGGTCACGATCTCGCGGTCCGTGAGTTCGAGCCCCGAGTCAGGCTCTGGGCTGATGGCTCGGAGCCTGGAGCCTGTTTCTGATTCTGTGTCTCCCTCTCTCTCTGCCCCTCCCCTGCTTATGCTCTGTCTCTCTCTGTCCCAAAAATAAAAAATAAAAAACGTCGGAAAAAAAAATTTAAAAAAAATAAAATAAAAAAATAAAAGAGCTTCCACTTGTGAGAACATAGGCCGGTCTCTTCCCCGGGCACAGGCAATACGGCCCTCCAGGCAGCCCATAACTCCTGAAAGCCCTTGCTGGAAAACAGCTTCAGCTTTGGTCGCCAGCATCAGGCACACGACGGTTAATGCAGATTGCAATGGATAAAACAATTTGTGTGGTTGGCATCACATTCACCCGAGGCTGTCACTGCCTCGACAGAGCTGAGACTTTCCCTTTGGTCCAGTCCTCCCAATAAATCAGGTCACACCATCAGCAGTGAACTTGTTAGCTTCTCTCGAATAGGGTTTCTTTTTCAGCCTTGAAATTCCTACCTCTGTATGTAACTTCCCCGTTAACTACGACAAGAATAAATGCATTCCCTGAGCAAGAAAGAAAGACAAGCAGAGAAAATGACATTTGCACCCTCCGGGCGGACTCCTGATTAAGGACTAGGAAGGTAAGAACAATAGTGTCCCTAAGATCCAGTGGCCCGGCGGCTGCCCCCTCCACCCTGTGTCTTGGAAGGATTTGAATGAAACGCTTCATAGATATTTACACGTTGGTAACTGTGTTAGGACGATAGCCATGGTCTGCACAACCTGCTCTGAGCCAGGAAGTTTGGACGTAAGGCAGCAGGAACTCTGCAGTCGGGCCTGGTGCCGTGACTCGTGAATCCTCGGCTGCCCACCTACTGTTCAAAGGCCCCTGAACGGCAAATTCAGCACAGAGACTGCATACCTGCATTGTGTCGCAGCACAGCACCCTCTCAGGGATGGGACAGTAAAGCCAGACCAATGGCTTTATTAAAAGACATTTTTGGGGACGCCTGGGTGGCTCAGTTGTTTGAGTGTCCGACTTCGGCTCAGGTCATGATCTCCCGGTTTGCGGGTTCAAGCACCACATCGGGTTCTGTGCTGATAGCTTGGAGCCTGGAGCCTGCTTCAGATTTTGTGTGTGTGTGTGTGTGTGTGTGTGTCTTTCTCTGCCCCTCCCACTCACATTCTGTCTCTGTCTCTCTCAAAAAATAAACATTACAAAAATGTTTTTAATTAAAAAAATTAAAAAAAAATAAAAGACCTTTTCCCCGGCATATACATCCCCCCCCCCCCCCGCAATTCTATATTGGAGAGGAAGGGGTTGGAGAGACACCATGCACTCGAGGGGCCACACTTGATGGGAACACACTATGTGTGGCTCCCATGATGCCTGAAAGTTTGCTCTGTTTGCCCATCTGTGATTCTGGGTGCTTGGAATGCATTCAAAGACGCAGTGCCCCGGCCTCGTGGCACTTACATTCTATGGGGAAGCATGGAAGGCACATGTTATTAAGTGAATCAAGTGCAAATCTATCGTCATCGGCCACAGGGTGACATTGACATGTCACACGGTGACATTGACATATACAGTGGAAAAACAGAGCCGCATGAAGAGAAGGAGCCTGCGCACAGCCTCTGGTGGCCTGCTGGAGAAGGTAAAGGACACAGCCCTGAAGGGCAAGGCCTCCCCTCGCAGCAGCCCGGGAGAAGGGGATTTCGCACAAAGGCCCCGACACAGGCACGAGAGTGGAGAGACAGTAGGGCCACGGTGCGCCACAGGTGACAGCCGACAGGTCCTGTGGTCACCAAGAAAGGACTTAGAGTTTGCTGAGAGATGGGCAGCTGCTGGGAGGTTTGGAGCTTGGAGACCCACGGGACCACGTCCAGGGGTTCTGCCGCCCCAGCCTCCCCGTGGGCACCTCGATGCCCCAGCCCATTCGCTGCTGGAACCCTCTCTCTGGAGCCAGGGGCCCCAGACTCGCTCCTGGGCCCACATTCTGCCTGTTGGGTCAGCAAAAGGGCAACCGCTCAGCCTGGTGAGTTTAAAGCAATTGCAGCCTCCTTAAGTCACTGAGAGAGAAGCTGGGGGCCGCTCCCCCCGGGCTATGCGTCTTCCGGGCCCGCCTGTGATGGCAACATGGGGCGGCGCTTCTGGTCAGGGAGGGACCAGCTCACTTGTCTGGGGGTGCCCCATGTGGTCCCTGCCTCCCTCTGAGCCCCGCCAGCAGGCTGGGGGTGGGGGTGGCCAGATGTCATCAATTTCCAGGTTCAACATTATATTCCCCAAACATAAATTAATCTTCCCACGAAAGGCAGAAATACGTTTTGCTTCATATTGCTTTATAGTTATCTTCAGAATGACTACGGATGAAATATCACTAGCTTCATATTTCAAGATAATTCCCCTTCCGGCCAATGTCCCCCCACCCCAGGAATAAAGACATGGCAGGCACACTCTATTGTGACTGCATTTTCTCCCTTTGTGTAAACACGCTCCTCTGGGCTGCCTCTGATTGCCGGGGCCCGGCATGTGACGGTCACTGCTGGCCCGAGAGGTCTGGCTTTTAGCGTCCTAGATCGGCCAGGGAGGTTAACAAGTTAATAAAATCCTATTTATCAGGCTCCTGACTCCATTTCCTCCTCCCTGTGGCTCATGGTTATAATTATTCTTTATGGACTCTCTGTGTTCCTTTAGATCTGGTTTCCTCGAAACCCTCCTATTTCCTGAGAGTCAGGGCCACAGAGAGAGAGCTCAGTTCCATGGAAAGACGTCTGTTACTCATTTCCACCTGGTGTAACAAGGGTCAGTGGAAGGCGGAGCTTAGATAGTCCCCATGTTAACCCGTGCGCGGGTCCCTGTCCTCTCGGGGTCCCCACATGGCCCCAGCCCTAGCCACACACATCCGGAGGCCCCGACAAGCTGCTCCAGGGTTTTACCTGAAAACCACGCGCACGTACGGCGATAAACAACAGTAGTTTATGTGAAAGAACTTTGAGAGCAGCCCCAGGAAAGCACGGAAAATCAAGGCCTGGTCTTGGCTGCATTTAGCAGGTGCCCTGCCAGCCTGGGAGACCCGGCCTCTGCCGCCGAGACAGTTAAGTCCCGGAGAAATGAGGACCCCTATGTCCCCTTTCCCTCTATCCATACCTCAAAGCACCGGTCTGAGACCCAAACACTAACAGAATCCATCCACCCCCGGAAGCTGGGCAGGCAGAGGCTGGCCTTGGCAACGATTTAAAAACCAGCGCATCAAGCACAGCTAATCAGACACGAAAATCTATTAATTAATTCAACATTCAACAATCAAAAGAAGAAAGTAACGTGATCAGTCCAATAAATGCCAACGGACCTGTCTGATATAATCGAACCTATCTTAACAAATTTTGCAGGCACACATGCTGCACCACAACCCTTCCATAGAGGAATGCACTGTAGTCCTCAAATAATAGGCGCCTAAAAATCGCAAAACAAAAATCACGGTCAAGCTGAATGGTTCAGATTAGAGTCAGGGCCGTGAAAAGGTATGTCTGTGCCCACTAGTAATATTTAATGTTGTTTTGGAAACGTCAGCCAATGGAATTAGATAAGAGATCATTTCATGATAATACGATCGCGCATCTGAAAACACAGAAGAATCAGCTAAAGTAATTATTAGAATGGACAGGAGAATTTGGTGAACTGCCTGGTGGTCTTTAAATTGATAAGCAAACATCACTAGCTTCCCCTTGCCTGAAAAATAAGCATTTGGAAAATACAACTGAAGGAGCGCTCCCTTTACAACGGCAATAACATTTGAATAACGAGGCAAGAATTTTACAAGACTTGCCGAACCTATGTAAAGAAAATACGTTATTCTGCTGAGAGAGATAAACTCTGCTGTGAGTAAGTGAGATAACATAGCTTATCTCTGGAAAGGGCGACTGGATGGTGTAAAGGAATAAATTACCCTAAATTGGACTATATATTCCATGAAATATTAAGTAAGCTACAATAGGATATTTTGGAATTTCACAGCGTGACACGTGGGAAATCGCACGTGGGAAAATAGTTGTGAATCATCAAGGGATTTGTGGAAAGGAAAGTGATGAAGGCTCTCTTTTTCCAAAATGTACAATGTTGAGATTTTCCAGAAAAATCAGCATGCCCTGCACTGGACCATGGACAGACACAATCACTGCACTGAAACGGACGGCCAGAAAGAGGCTGAAACACAATGCATCTCTCGGACATGAGGCTTCAGGAGTATTTTTATCCCTCGTAAGTGTTTTGAGCATCTTTGAATATTTTGAATGTTTTAACATTTGTTCTACTCTCTTTTTCCTAATTGCCCCTGTGGTTTTCTATTTTATTTTGTATAAATCCTTAAGTCTGTTCCTCAAGTCTTTGAGAGTATGTTTAGTTTAGCTTTAGTATCAGTTTTAGTCATTTTAATTACTATTTTAGTTTCAAGAAATTAGGTGCATTATAAATGCACATAAATCACACAAACTCAGTTAATACCGAAGTGTATACAAAAAGTTGAGTGTCTCTCTCCTTGTAGATACCTTGCCTCTCATTCTGTCATCTCCAGAATTTTGTGTATCTTTCTAGAAATTTTTGCCACAAATGGCAACATGATCTACGGAAGGGGCAGTGTAGTATAACATTTTTTAAAAACATCATGTCATGACAGCACACATAAATGTACTTTATTGTTGTCATGACTATAATATTCCTTCTGGTACAAACACTGTACATTATTTCTGAACACTTAAGTTTTTGCACTTTTCCATTTTTTCCATTTTATTTTTCTCAAGAAATAATTTTTTTCTTGAGTCCATTTTCTAAACATATAGTAATGAATAAATATTTATAGGTAACCCCCCACAATAAAATAAATGCTATGTGTTAATACTGCCTTTGCCCACATGTGGAAGAATATCTAGGAAAAAATTCTGCACGTAGAATTGCTACTTAAAATGCCATATGCTATAGTAGGGTGCATTTGGCAAAGTCTGGAGACTGTTTTGGTCATCATAACTAGGGAATGGGGTTCTAATTAGCATCTAGTGAGTGGAGGCCGGTCGTAATGCTAAACATTCAACAGTTCTTGACAAGGTAATTCTCAGCATACACATGGGCACCTGTCTCTGCAAGATTAAACACCTTGTCTCAGCCCAAAGCAATGAGTGCATAACCAAAATTGAGCTCTGGTTTCTCTGCTCTCAAAGCCCACGCTCCACGCTTTTCACCATGAAGCTGATACCCAGAATAAAGACCCACAAGGAAGAGATGAATGAAATTAAAAGGAAAAGAAGGGCAATGGAGGTCTAACATATCGTCAGCAGGTGTCTCTGATGTGGAGAATAAACCCACGAAGCAGTGAGCAAACCTAGAGATGTCAGAGGAGAAACCATTCCCAACATGAAGGAGGCACTCAGTCTGCTGTTGGAAAGCTCACATCATCTTCCTGGAAAATTCGGATAGAGAAAATTCATCTTGACTCTATCCTGGTAAAATTAGTTAACTCTAAGGACGGGGAAAGAATACCACAAGCCTGCAGGCGGAAAAAAATACAATCAGTCTAAAGGAGAAGAAAGATGAAGCGTGGATTCCACGCGACACAGCTCTGACACAGAAGCAGGTGTCATGCCATTTAGAGGGGAAGGCGTGAGCCCTCGATCCTGTACCCAGTGAGGGTGTTCTTTGTGTATAACGTCAATACAGAGTCATTATCAAAAGTGCAATGAATTCCTTCTGAAACAGTAGCAAGCCATATCTGAAATGATTACAAATAAAGAGCTCAGGCGAGGGGTAGTAGTGAGCATTTTAAATATAGTCATTATGCTTACAAAACTCTGCAACAGTCAACATTTTGAAGGAAGAGATTACAGAGTAAAATTTTTAAATAATCTATGATAAAGACAGACTGTTTCCTGTGTTTGTTAATAAAAGGAAGAGGTCAGAGTGGGCTCACCTGTACATATAACTGATGTTCATAGGACAGAGGCAAAAATTATTTTAAGATTTCCTTTCTTGGGTTGAGCAATATTTAGTGCTATCTGCCCATATTATTTAAAGCTATAAAGTTAGTCGCTGAGAGAAGTAGGGACAAATTATATAGCTCTTAAATTATCACAAGATGAAAAACATATTGATCATAAAATGGGACATACAAAAGGAATAGAACATATTTCATTCCGCCTGAGAAGCGTGGGGAGCACAGATAACTTAATATGTGAAAATCTATTAGCATAATTCCCTATGTTGCCAAATTTATGGAGAAACCATATGGTCATCTCATAGATGCAGAGAAAAAACATTTAATTAAATTTAACACTCATATATGATCGAATAACAACTCTTAGCAAACTAATAAGGAAAGGGAATGTTCTGAACTTAATAAAAGACATCAACGACACCGAAATCATCCCATGAGTGGTGAAATGTTAGAAATATTTTGAAGTTAACTGTAAGAGAATGTTGTCTGTGATCATTGTTTCTGATTAATATTGTTCTGGAATCCTTGGCAAGTCTCATAAGACAAGGAAAAAGGACTCCTTTCTCCCCACCCCCACAAAAGTCCCCAAACTAAATAAAACATGAAGAGATTGGAAAGGAAGAAACACAGTTATTGTTTCCAGCAACCATGAATTAGAAAATGTAATTATAAAAGTTTCTGCCAACAACACAGCAGAACTCACAAGAATCTGGGAATAAATCTCACAAAAGACAAGTATGACTTTTATTGAGAAAATTAAGACACAATTTACAGATAATTGAATCAGTGGAAATGTATTGTGTGTTCACAAGTGGGATGATAACTTTATGGTGATATCAATTCCCTCTAAATTAACTCTTGAGTTCCAGGCAGTGTCAGTCAAAATCCCACGGGGTTGTCGATGAAAGTTGGCATTAGCTTTATCATAGACTCCATATGGGCTAAGAATAGAGAGCAGAGGAAGCATTCTGAAGAAAGGTGACCATGAGAAGTGGGACAGGTGGAGGACAGGAGGAGAACAGACCATTTCTCCCAACTTTGTAACATTATAGTAATTAGAAGAGGGTGATGTGTTCAGGGGGACGAGAAAATAGACCAAGAAAACAGAGCAAAGGACTCAGAAGGCAATCTGTGTGGATATGCTCAACCAGATTCTACCAAAGCTCTGGGACAAAACATTGGCAGAAGGACCAGCTGGTGCTGTGTGCTACCTGAACAATTGCCCACCATACAGGCAAAATCAAGTGAAATCTACACCTGATACCATGGCCCATGATGGATTCCAGTAGGCTAAAGAAATGAGTTTGAAGAGTAAGAAAATAGGACAATAGGCAGTGTTGGGGAACATGGAGAGAAAAGATGACACTTCGGTCCCATGGGCGTTCGGGGGGTGGGAATGTATATGGGACGATTTCTCTGAAACACCGTGGATGATGGATATATGCTACATGCCTGCATTTCACTCACTCAGAAAGTCTCACATCTGAAGACGTTCATTACAGCACCGTTTTCAAAAGGGACGACTGGAAAATAGCTATGTGCCTTTTCATGCAAAAATGGATAAATTATGCCATATATAACAGAATCCTACATAGATCTGAACATACCCATGGGGAGTAGAACAGGACCAGAACAGGAGCTCCAACCGTGTGAATAAGATCACATCTTTTCAAAGACGTAACATCTGAAGCAAATTAGAAAATGCAGTTGAATATACAAATTACCGTGTTGACAACTCGCACCAGTGTTCTTGGGGAGAAATTTGTCTGTTTAGGAAAAATGGTCTGCGTAAACTCCTTTAGGTCCAAAAGGGAAAACCCAGACGGTATATTTTGGAGGAAAAAAAAGTCATCTGAAAGAGGATACACTGTGCCATTGGACCATGATTAATTTAGGAGTGTGAGATCATAGAAAATGTTTACTTAAAGCTTGACTATTCTAGTCTGTACGTCACTCGAATGGTAATCACACGTCATTATGCATTTGTGCAAGCCCACAGAACATGGAGATGAAGCCTAATGTGGACTGTGGACCCTGAGTGATAATGGCGTGTCCATGCAGGTTCATGCATTGTAACCAAATGTCCCCCTTCGTGGGTGGTGTTGATCATGGGGGAGGCTGTGCGTGGGGGACGGGAGGGCAGAAAGCATGTGGGAAATCTCCTCACCTTCCACTCCATTTTGCTGAACCTAAAACTGCTCGAAAAAATAAAGTCTGTTGAAAAATACTCCCCAAACCAAACTTGTGATGTAGTAATTAAAAAAAAAAAAAGCGTTTTCATTCAAAGATTTTAATATGTGCCCATTTTGCAATAGTGTTTATTACTTTTGTATTTGAGAAAAATAAGAAATTTCAACTATACTATGGATTCAAAAAATGCAAATTATAACAAGGAAATACCATTTTACATGGACTAAATTGTCAAAAATGTAATTAAAGTGACGTGACCCCTGATTGGTAAGAGTGCATGAAACAGACATTCTTTTTTAGTGCTGGCAGGACGTAAATTAGTATTGATTATCTGGAGGGCATCTAAACCCTGGAAAACATTCAGACCCTTGAAATTGTGATTCCAGTTTAGGTGAATTAACCTTAGTGAAGGTCAGAGATGTGCAAAAATATTTACATAGAAGGGAGTATGTTGTTTCTTAAGCAATAGAGGTAAAATATAGGAGACCTCCGTGTACCCAACAATAGACATTTATTTAAACAAAATATGCTACAGCTATATAATGGAATATGACCCATCCATTAAAGCAAACTTTCCAAAAAAATATTCAGTCTTATGGGAAAATGTTTGTGATATATTGGTAAACTTAAAAAGTGAATTTCAAAGCAGTATTACAGTTTGACTCCTCTTTGTGTGTGTGTGTGTGTGTGTGTGTGTGTGTGTGTGTATCATGTGCGTATGTATGTACATATATATTTATTTATTTAATTACATAGATACACACATATAGATGAAAAGAAAGGAGAGGAGGCTGAGAAAGAGACGGAGAAAATAAATGAATAGAAACAAATAGACCTAAATGTTAAACATGTTTCTGGCAGGTTTAACACAGTTTCTGTATCGGCCCATTTTTGTATAATATACTACTTTGATAACAATTTTCTTTTTTTTTAATATTTATTCATTTTTGAGAGACAGAGTGAGCAGGGGAGGGGCAGAGAGAGAGGGGACAGAGGATCCAAAGCGGGCTCTGTGCTAACATCAGTGAGCCTGATGCAGGGCTCAAACCCATGAACCATGAGATGATGACCTGAGCCAATTTTAAAGTGCTAGCAATTTTAAAGTGCAGGGGGAAATACCTCCAGCTTGGGGAGCCAGGGTCACCCAACACGTTGCTCACGTGACCTGTGGCTGGTGGAGTCAGACCCCTTCTGGTCTAGTGGCAAGAGTAATTTAGAATTCATTCCTTCTGAATCCACTCTTTGTACTACAAAGCAATTTAGAAATACAGAGGAAAGGGAAATTATATTGTAGTTTATATGCAAGCAAAGGAAGGAATCGGAAACATTCGGTAACACAAACGTGAAATCCCTCACCTCCGTGAACGCATGTGACACAGATAAATCACGACTGACGTGTCATGTGGGGCTCTAGTTCTTCAGAACTCGTGGTAAGGAGTAAATTAGAATCCCACCAGGGCTTGAACTGAAAATGAACTACTGGGGAGGAATACCATTTTTGTTGTGAAAATAAAGGTACTAATTTGATAAGGAGATTAAGGGAGTGGATTTCAGGGAAGGGAGGTTTCCTTGTTAAAAATTTACCATTGCTAATGGAATTCATTAATCACTCCCATCTGCTATGTCTGGTTATAAAAATAGCAAACCAAGAAGGAAAATTATGGAGATCTTACACCTCTGGAATGTTCTTATACTTTTTAAGGAATTGGACATTTAGCTTTCATATTTGGCAAAGAGTAAAGGTTTATTAAAAGATAAAGTTCAGTGTGCATTTGCATAAATATTTATGCAAGTGTCTATACCAATAACCAAGGAAAGCACACACAAAGTGTTTCTGGAAAAAAAAAGTGAGCACAGTGTAAGAGACTTTTAAACCACCCACAAGGCAGAAGTGTTCTTGTTCACCTGTTGGGTGTATTCTTACTCTTTCGCAGTTAGGAAGCTAACAGCATGTTTGCTGATGTTAAGATTTCACTTCCCCACTCTATTGATCATCTGTCCAGTCACATGTGATCATTTCCTTAGCCGTTCTGAAATCCTAATGATTCCAGAAGTGATGCCTATTCCTTCTGGAAATTCAGCAAAGGAAAGACTAATTTATTTGAGGCTATGGTATATACTGTAAAAATACCAGATAGGAAGAATTTTAGTTGTTTAAAAAAAGTTTATTTTTTCAACACATTGAGCCTCTACTCTGTTCTGACCTCTCTTCTGGGGTCTGTAGTTAGAGATGGTTAATACTCAGTCCCAGCCCCCCAGGAGTTCAGCGTCTGGGGGCCTCCAAAAGTACGATTCAATATGGCAAGTGAGTAGAACAGTGATTGACACAAAGACCTTTTGTAGCCTATTAGTTCTCCCCTAAGGTGTTGGGGGCATGACAGCCATTCGTGCTATTCATGGATATTTTTTTGTTCTCCCAAACATGTGGTAGGATTATACTTGTGTACCTTCATTTAGTTGGGTGTAGCCATGTGGTTTGCCTTACCTCGATAATCATGGAAGCTAGACCTTCAATTAGATTCTTGAGTGGTTAAAATGGCAGTCTCACTATTGACCATGCTGGACACCCAACATGAGTGAGAAACAAGGCTTTGCTGTGTCAAGCCCCTGAGATTTGGGGACTGTTTGTTTCTGTGGCATAGCCCTGCCCTGCTGACTAATACCACGATGATGTATGGGCTAGGACTTGGAGAGTCTGCCCAAGTACAGAAGAACAGGGAAAGTGGGAACAGAGACAGCGAGACCCACAGATACAAACCCATTCTCCTGTGTCTTGACTGTTCTTCCTCATGTCCTTGTTTGCTAGGTCAATTTCTCCTCATCTCTTTCCAGACTGCTGGTTAAACATGGGGCATCGACCACAACCATCTATCTCCTCTCCTGCCCAAACTACACTGATACATCAGCAATGGAACAGCAAAATCATGACTCTGCCAATAAAAACAGCAGGGAACAGGAAACCTCAACAGACAACAGATATCAACACAATTTTGGATGAAAGAAGCAGATGGAAGAGACACCACCTGAAGGAACTCAGAGGGAATAACACTCAGTAGCAACTTGGTTCACTTTGCAGAGTCCCCAGAGGCTCAGCCCCTGGGAGTGGTGGGGCAGAGCTCCAGGGTTGAAATCGGGGGGGGGGGGGGTGGTGTAGAAAGACCAGGTGAATGGGTGGGCAGATCCCCAAACCCCTTTACCTAATGAGCACAGAGCTATACCACTTCCTGCAGAGGAAGATGGAGATCCCTGGTCTTGGGTGCACCAAACACACAGGAAGTCTTAGGTGAGAATCAGAATTTAAATACAACTTTTACTATATTTAACACAGAGACCCCCAGTTCTCTTCCTCAGTATGGCTTCCAAAATGTTTGCAGCCATGTATATGTTCTCCAAATAAACTTCTCCAGGTACTGACATTGGGGAATGCTTCAATAAAACAATCAACTTGCTTCTCTCAACCACAGGGAATCCTACCAGTCAGTGAGCTCCACTTGTGAATCCAAGACTTTTGATTTGTTGGTCAGTGTCCCACACTGAATATGAATGACAAAAAAAAGACCACCAGCATTTGAGTGACTCCAACTTGGAAGCATGAAAGTCAGTCAAACAAAGGCATGAACAGAAGGAGGCTGGAGGAAACAGATGGTTTGGGGACCAGAAGAAAAATTCCAAACAAACAAATGGAAAGTATTTTTGAGAAATAAAGAAGATATTGCATCCATAACACAAGCACTGAATGTTTTTATAGGATGAAAAATTAGAGAAAAGGAAGAGCTCTGGGAAATTAAACTCTTGAGCCAAAATTTAAAACATTAAATTGGACGATAGGATTGCGGACTCTGATAAAGAATGCAAAGGCAGAGAGGTATAAAATGTTAGGGACAAAAACAAGGCTTCAAAGCTTTATCCAGGAATTCCAACATTTTACTAATGGGAGCTTGGGATCAAACAGATTACCAAATTACCAAAGAATCAGGATGACAGAATGGCTGAGCGAGACCCATCTGGGCCCAAGTACGGTGAAGAGGGCAGCCACGCAAAGGGGCAGCCTGACTGGGATCTCAGAGCTCAAAGGTGGTAAGGAAGATATCCGGGAAGAACAGTGTCACAGTGGAAAGTCAGGCCCAAACAGGAAAGGAAGTCATCTATGACAAGGGGCATGGAGTGTTGGTGGACCTGTGAGATTGGTTACATAAAGGGTGGTCAATTGGAAAAGTATATAAATATATGAAGGATAAAGGGAGTCAGGTCCTCAGTGTCAGAGAAAGGAGTTATATAGAAAAAAAAAAAAAAAAGAAAACTAGAATGAACTCTGGCTATCGGTTTGGAATTAGAGGTATTGAGTATTATTGTGAACTCAGGATCTTCAACATACGGGTAAGTAGATGATAGATGGATAGATGATAGATGATAGATAGATGATAGATTAGATAGATAGATAGATAGATAGATAGATATTGATTCCTAACTCTCTATACTAGGAAGATCAGAGCACAATGATGTCTCCAACCAAGATCTTGGTTTCTACGTATCATTCTTCACTAAAGCACCAGGAGGAATGTCTGAATCCAGGGCTGGGGGACAGAACAGTCAAGAGGAGCCTGGAACACTTTATACTACAAAGCAAAGAATGAAAAGAACATGTCAAAAGCCGGACCAGCTTGAATGGTCTCCTTCTGGCCAATTTGAGCATCAAAATAAATCACAACAATAAGGGATTACAACCCATTGGATTGAATAAATTAAATAGGAAAACCTGAGTCCATACAGATGCAAATAAAATAATTTAAGAACTGAAGGTTTAATTAGAAATAGGATACTCCCATAATTTCAAAGGCTTATAGATTCCCTAGGAGAAAGAAGGACACCAGACAAGAGGCCAACACCATGTTCACCAATTGACCCATTCATCAGGAGGAAGGGGACAAACAGAAGAAGAACGGGACATCCTTTCTAGGATATTCCCACAAAAGATGCCGAATCGGAAACGTGAGGCCAAGGCAGAGAGAGTGGTGTTCTACAAAACAACAGGTCTGGAATCTTCAAAAGCTGGTCTTAAAGGTCAGGGAAAGGCAGAGGAACTGTTTCAGACTGAAGTAGAGTAAGGAGAGGCGACGATCAGCACAGCGAGTGGTCGAACAGAACCCTCTCCCTGTGGAGGACAGGCCACTCCTGAGTGGGGGGTGGGGACTGGCCTGTGGACAGTAACAGCACTACCTTCCCGATGGTGGTGGTTGCGTGTGGCTTCACAGGAGGTGCCCTCGCCGGCGGGCCTCACGTACGAACGAGTTCTGGATGGATGAGACATCAGTTGAGCAACTTATCCGTTGCATCAGAAGGAGAAAAAAGGGGGCGCCTGGGTGGCTCAGGCAGTTAAATGCCCGACTTCAGCTCAGGTCGTGATCTGACGGCTGGTGGGATCAAGGCCTGCCTCGGGCTTGCTGCGGTCTGCGTGGAGCCCTCTTTGGATCCTCTGTCCCTCTCTCTGCACCTCCCTGGTTCATGCGTGATCTCTCTCTCTCTCTCAAAAATAAGCATTAAAAAAAGAAGGGAAAAAAGTGATTTGCACTTTACTACCAACTTTTCCATAAGTTTGTGGCTGTTGAAAAACATTGTTCAAAAATTTGCCACTTCTCCTCAGGCAGGCTTTCAAAGTGCAACCAATTTTTACCTCCTTTGACTATTTCTTCTGGAAGCTACCTACTTAGTTCTAAGTAGTATGTTTTCACCGCTATTTGGGGGAGAATATTCCATTAACTGAATGGTTTTGCTTCTAGCCTACGGTAGATTAGGGAAGATTTTGCATGGATGCTGTTTGTCCTTTGTTGTTTACTTTATATTGGAATGTTCCGGAGCCACAGGCAGAACAACCGGTGTTTCTACTGAGCATTGTTTGTTTCTGTAGATTTCGACCCATTTGCCGTTTTTCTTTCCCTTCACCAGTAAGCCTCTCAGGGATGCTGCCCCCTTGGAGCTGCCCTCCCCCTCAGAAGCAGTACCTGCCTGAGGCTGCCCTGAGCCTCCTCAAGCCAGTAGCTGGTGCTTCTGTCCCCAGGGTTCCAGACCTGCCCTCAGAACCCCCACCAGGGACGGGAGACTCTTTCTGGGTGACGCCATCTGTGGTCAGTCATCACCAGGTCCACGACTGCCTCCTTTTCCAGAGCTGGCCTTGTTAATTAGAAACTCTCTTTTTTTTTTTAATTGTTTTTTAAATGTTTGTTTATTTTTGAGAGAGAGAGAGAGAGTCAGAGAGTGAGCAGGGGAGGGGTGAAGAGAGAGGGAGACAGAATCCGAAGCAGGCTCCAGGCTCCGAGCTGTCAGCACAGAGCCCGACGTGGGGCTCAAACTCACAAGCCGTGAGATCATGACCTGAACTGAAGTCAGAAGCCTAACCGACTGAGCCACCCAGGCACCCGCCCCTCGTTTCCTAGTTACTTATAACGCAAAGTCTGCAATATTCTCTGGCCTCCAGGTTACGCTGCGGGTGTGGGTGGTACAGACTTTTGTCTGTTATCTTTGTTGATCTGTGTGGTTTTGGGAGGGCATGTGGGGACATTGGGGTTTAGGTGGTCACTGCTGTCCTATAGGGACACGGTTACGCTGCAGGTGTGGGTGCTACAGACTTTTGTCTTTTATCTTTGTTGATCTGTGTGCATTTGGGAGGGCATGAGGGCATGTGGGGGGTTTAGGTGGTCACTGCTGTCCTATAGGGACACGGCCATCCAGAGACTAATGTGGAGCGATGTCTTCGTGTTCTTTGGATATGCAGAGACGTCTGCAGCAGGGGAGTAGCTAAGATGAGCAGATGGAAAGTACCAAGTGTTGGCAAGGCCGTGGAGCCGCTAGCCCTGGCATTCGCTGCCAGAGGGAGTACAAGTTGATACAACCGGTTTGGAAAACTGGCGGTTTCTACTAAAGCTGAGCACAGACACACCGGAGGATCCCACACGGGTTTTCCCTCCCGGTGACACACTCAGCGAAATGTGCGCACGTGCACTCAAAGACACACGCAAGTATGAGTCCGTGGTCCTCAAAGACTAGAACCCCAGATGCCCAGCATCAGCGAGCAGATACATCCGTTTCAGCACACGCCCGCGGTGGGATACTACAGAGCAAGGGAGAGAAACTCACAGACGTAATATTGAGTGAAAGACGTCAGACACAAAAAGAATACTGCAGGTTTCATTTACATAATGTTTAAAATAGGCACAGACAGCCAACTCCAGAACAAAAGCCATGGTGTAGGCATCCGGGAGAGTGGGGCCCCTCTGGGGAGGAAGGGAGCAGTGAATGGGAGGGGCATCTGGGAAGCTGGTTTGTTCTGTTTCTTGGTCTGGGGGTGGGGGCGGGGGGGGGGTTGCTAAAAATAAGAGTTCACTCTGCAAAACTTCATCCAATTGTGCACGTTGACGTCGTTTACTTTTCCGACAGCTTTTTATTGCAATTGAGAATTTTATTGAGAGTGGGGATGGCCTAACTGGGTAAGGGGCCTTAAGGAATCTACTCCTGAAATCGTGGTTGCACTATATGCTAACTAATTTGGATGTAAATTAAAAAAAATAAAATAAAATAAAGAGGGATGTATAAATGAAACAGTGGAGGCTTTGGGGGAAGGGAGACAGAAGGACTGATGAGGTTAGGAAAGAAAGACAGAAATTTTCAGGACACAGAAGATATTTGGGTTTGGGCTTTGGGGGAAGATGATGGATAGAGAATGTTTCAGGCAGCAGAAATGAAATGAGCAGTGCAAAGAGAAAAGTGCAAACACCTAATAAATATTTACTGAATGAAAAAAAATAAAAAATAAAAGTTCGTGGCCATTTTTTTAAAAATAGAAACGTAGAGGGCAAAAGAAGCCTTTGGAATGGTCATTCTAAAGCTTAACAATTAGCCAACAGTGCTATCACAATGGAATTAGATCTCCATGTGATTAGCCATTGATGCTTTAGCTTTACTTCAAAAACCCGTTTTGTAGAAAATTAGGCTGTAATTGTTTGCATTGTTAAGTGATATTTATCTGGGAAACTAGCCCAAGAGAATTATTGTACGTCGGTGATTTGGAAAAGGGGTTTTTATTGTGCAAGTTAATACGCCATAATACAGATCCCCTTATTTGTACTTTTTGCCTGATTTTTTTCTACAAGAAAAATAAGAAAACTCTTTCTGCTGATGGACTGAAAGGTGCAAATAACTTTTTAATTAAACATAAAATTGTGGATTCTGCCAAAAATAGAAGGAGTTTATTGAGAGCAATCTTTAAAAAATTTTTTAATGTTTATTTATTTTTGAGAGAGAGAGAGAGAGAGAGTGTGTGTGTGATTTGGGGAGGGGCAGAGAGAGAGGGAGACACAGAATCCAAAACAGGCTCCAGGCTCTGACCTGTCAGCACAGAGCCAGATACGGGGCTTGAACTTGAACTTACAAGCCGTAAGATCCTGACCTGAGCCAAAGTTGGATGCCTAACAGACTGAGCCACCCAGGGGTCCCTTGTTTACTTTTCTGATAAATTTTTATTGCAATTAAGACGTTTATTGAGAGCAATCTTTTAAAATTATCTTCAATTCGAAATAAAAAATTTACTCCAGTTAAACATGATCTAAAAGTACGGTTAAGCTTTTCTTTGGCTGTGAACGGTCTTCCGCTTTTCATTAGGTCTATGCATTTTGCCCCTAAAGGAGGCGCCCTCATCAGGCATGCATCTGGGCACTGCCGCATGGACACTGCAGCGCCATCACCTGGCGAGCCCGTGTAGAGATGCTTGTTCAGCCAGGTGCAGAGGAAGAGCGGCCAGCAGGGAGGGGGTGGGGACCGGTGGGGACCCACCCCACCTCTTTTCTTTAACAGTGGTATTTCCAGAGCCTGGAAGGAGGTGGGTGTGGCACCAGGGGGCGGGTCTGTGCTGGTTGCTATGGTGACATTTAAATTCTCTCATCACCTATTTTCTGCCAGTTACACAAATTCAGGGTCCTGTTCCTGTTCCCAAATGTACTAGATAGAATTCAAGTAAAGAGAATGAGGTGAAGGCTTGATCCGTGGAAGCTCCATCGAGATCTTACAGATGCGTCTGCCAAACGTTACACGTGGAGACTTTTCTTATTTAGATTCTTTCCAAGTTGTATGAACAGAAAACCGTGACAACCATTTTCTCTGAAAGGCCGATGTGAGCCCTGCGATCCCACAGCCTCACAAACTCCCATGTGTTCCCGTGAACCCTCTGGGCTTTATCCACCTTGTGCGGATTTCATACCAGTGACCGTCTGGCACATGGGATTTCACGCTTGCATTTCCATATAAAACACTGTATCACGTATCGTTCTATTGCGGTCGCAGACAATTCATAATTATTCTAATTGTGTGGGGGGGACAGCGTGACAAAAGTTTTACAGGAATTTTTGAAGATAACAGATAAGTTACCCAAGGCCATGTTTGAGCTCCTCGCTCCCGAACCAAAAAGCCTCCAGTGGCCTTACTCTGCTCCGGAATGAGACCAGACCTCAGTGCCTGGCCAAGTCTCCGGCCACTTCCCCACCTGCTGCCCATCCCTCTGCATCAGCCAGGACCCCGTGTTCTTCTTCGGGCTCCCAGGAGGCACGCTGGCGAGACCTCGGAACAAACATCGCTGCCTCAAGGGGGCTGTTCTTGATCCCGCCCAGGCAGAGGTGGGGATGACCAGTCCTGTATGTCCTCCTGGACTTTACTACACATCACAGTGAGTAGTTGTACTGTTATCTCCGGGGTTATCAGCTCACTAGTCTCTCTACTCGCAGATGGTAAACCACACGGCTTGGGTCGCCGACGCCTTGCCTGATTCTGGCAGACATTCAGTACTGGGTTTGCTGAATGGCAGAGCCAGCCTGCCACCCCAACACGCGAACATTTTCATTTTGTATGTGTGCTTCCCTCCGATCTTTGTTTATCTGCGTATATACCTTCTACCAACCTGCCATCTGTATATTCATCATTTTACGTTCAAGGACCTTTTTAAAGTACAAACGCCCGTGAACCTATCGGGGTTATCGCGTGACTTCAGCCCATGCATGGGCGGAAAGTTTACAGAGGTGAGGCTCTTGCACAGTCAGAAGGCGGGCTGTGAGCAGGGCAGTGGGGGCTGCAGACGGGGAAGGTGGGGGCGGGGGGTGTTGCCACACGTGCCCAGAGCCGACAGCCTCTCAGAGCGCTCTGTACCTGTTCTGCCTGCCACTGCGTCCCCGAAGGCTGAGCTCGGTTCTCAGACACCTCAGAGGCTGTTGGCACCGAGTCTGTGGATAACTGACGTCACTTAATTTCACGCACACTTGATACCGTGGCAAGAGCCACGGTACGGTTGCACTTGAGCTTGATAACAAGTCATTCACTGCACTACCCTTCCCACATCAAAACTGTGCATACCACAGCCCTTGGGAGAGCCTGCATTTCAAGGTGGCTCCTTCATGGATGAGGTGGTGCAGAAGACAAAGCTTAGTCAAGTTTCTGTAAACTTGGGAGATGTGCACTTTTGGATCTTTTGTATAGAACCTGGGATTATGATCCCATTTTAAGGGTGAGCAGGCCCTATTTTTAAGCCGGCATTCTTTGGGGCCACTCTGCCTCTCCCGACACTTCAGACCAGACACAGAGAGACGTTAGTGAGAGGTGCAGGGTAGCAGTTGCCGGTGATCTGTCATCAGTGACCTTGGACTGACCCGGAAGCCCTGGAGAACCACTCTAGGGGCCCCCGTGAATGAAGCGTGTGTGGTCTCCCCAGTAAACTTGAAAACCAAAGACCAACAAAGACCCCTGACCTACTCAAGGGGGCATCTGAATTGGTAGTGGACTTCAACACGAGCACGTCCAGAGGGAAATCTGCCTGGCATCTACCCAGGGAAATTCTTGCAGTGAATGAGGAGTGTCCGTTCAGGATCTCAAAACCCTGTTCTTTCCGCCCCGCCCCCCACTCTCCGCATTTTCTCCATACGCTGCATCGTTTTAGCAGATTGATTGTGCCTTGTTTTTAATGCGCACTTGTCTTTATTCCCACAGGAGAAAGCATAATAAACAGAAAGCAGGTCTTTTTACCATGCAGAAGACAGGCCATAACATTAAGTCTACCCCGGATGCTCTTACTTGAAGCCCCGTGACTCTGAGCCTGAAGGGCCCTGATGGAAATGAAAAACAGAAACAATAATGCAAGCACAGAGCCAGGTCTGGGTACCCGACACCAGATAATGGGTTTAATGAATTTTTTCCCAGGACGTGGCAGACTGCCTGTCTCGGATAAATTGACTGGCTGTTTTGGCATGATACAGACAGCCTTGAATATCAGATTCAGTTTGTGTAATCAACCAAATGACCATTTCACCTCTCTTTCCCTATCCACAATGCCCTGCCTCTCCCAATTCTTCACCCCATTCAGAGTGGGAGGAGTGTCATGGCCAGAACACGAGCGTTGCGTCAGAAGGCCTTGTGTGATACCAGCTGGGCGATTTACCATGGGGGTGACCCTGGGCCAGGCCTGATCTTTCTTCGCAAAGTGGAGATGGTGTCAGCTTCAATGAGCACACAGAGCTGTTACAAGAATCAGGGTGCGTGGGTGCGACGGAGCCACCAGGGAAGCCTAAATCACTACCCGTAAGACATTTAAAAACGATTCTTCAATTTCTATTTCCTCCCCGCATTGTGTACCTTAAATGAATTAGAACTCTTTTAGGGCAGGGGCTGAGTCACGTTCATCTTTTCCCCTGGAACTTAACAGATAGTCTGTATATATTTGCTGAATTCAATCATAATCTCCGGCAACTCATGGAAAGTAATCATTTGCTTGGCAGGAAACCAGCATCCCCAGGTTCCCTCATCCCAGGGCTTCGCACTACCAGGTGTTTTCTTCTTGGTTTATTTGTTTTCTTGCTCAACTACAAAAGTGCCTTAGATATGGTAGGCACCCAGCTATTAACTGGCAAAGTCTTCCATTTGGAATCCGTACTTGTAGAACCAACAAGTCCCTTGGCCTACACTCCGCGTAACCATCGTTGGTCTGTTCATCTGATTTCATTGTTGGTTTGTAAGTTGGGGGGATACAGCACAGGACCCATAATGTGTGTTCCTAACTTAATGAAAGAACACCTGCCATATTTACTTATATTGTTAACCTTCTTTACCCAGGTTTGTCTTAAGAAAGTATTCTCTGAGCCTAAGCCAACAGTTGACAAGAAAAGATATTGGAAACAACAACAACAACAAAATCAGAACAAAGGGCATCTGGGTGGCCCAGTCAGTTAAGCATCCAACTCTTGATTTTGGCTCTGCTCATGATCTCACAGTTCATAGGATCGAGCCCTGCATCAGGCTCTGTGCTGACAACACAGAGCCTCCTTAGGATTCTCTCTCTCCCTTTCTCTCTGCCTTTCCCCTGCTCTCTCTATGTCTCTCATATCTCCCTCTCCAAATAAATAAACATTGAAAAACCCAGAATAGTGAGATAATCACTTCTTGTACCTGTCTGGCAAAGGTTAGATACTCCTGAGTGTTAGTCAATGTAAAAGAAAATTCAGAAACTTACCACTGATAGGAGTGTTAATTGGTATAAGATTCTGAGAGGTAATTTGAGAAATTGTGGCAAAATCCACTTAAAACTGTATACATTTTGACCTCGAACTTCTGTTTTGAGACATTATTGCCAGAGGTCAGCAAATATGTGAAAACCCATTCATGAAGAGAGGGTTATGATTCGTGGTGAAGAATGTATTCACAAAATGGCGCACGCATTGTATCCTTCATGAAAACTGGGCTCCAGACCCACTGTTTTCTGTCGAAGAGCTTTCCAGAGTTCTTTTCCAACAGTGAGTCACTGTAGACTGGTGGGATCATGGATAGTGTCCTCTGTTTATCTACAGTTCTTGTATTTTCTATAATAAATACCTATTATGGGCAGAACAAAAATCAGTGTATAGAGGCAACCAGATCTTCTAAGACCTTTGCTACAGGCATCATTGACAAATTATGCATGGTCGGCTATAGTATGAGTGACTGCAAGGTACACAGTGGCAGCTACTAACTGAAGAATATTAAATATTTACATGATGCAGAGGCCAGTGGGGAGAGCACACACATGAAGGGGCCATCGGAGGAATGTTGTGTTTACACTGAACGCGGTTGAAGGAAGTTGGTTAGGAAGTCAGGGAGGGAAGAGGAAGAAATATTTGATTGTGAGGGAGGCTGCATTGGAGATGTGGAAAGCAGCCAGTTTACTGTGAGGATGTCCTAAGACTTATCTGAACCCTACTATTCCCTTCTTAAGATGGAGATGTCCACGGCCATGTCCCTGGGCCTTATCTCCCGCGTTTCTTTCTTAATGTCTGCCAAGATCTGAAATGAACAGTCGGGAGGGAGATGCTTTCTGGCAAGCTGGCAAACGTGAGGCCCACACAGTGCCATTTTCTGTGCTACCTGACAGAAGTCTCTCATCCATCACAGCTCTTCGGCCAACCGAGACGTATAGCCAGAAGCTACCGAGAAATTGGAGAGGGAGGACAGCGGTTGAAACGATCCACCTACTTAAAAAGCAGAACAAAACGCCCCAAACAACTATCTTCATATTTCCGTTCAGTTTAAAAGTTCTCTTCTTATCAAAAATATCTTGCATAGGGTGCCTGGGACATAACAGACCCCTAACAAATATTTGTGGAGTAAAGTGGATCAGGGTGGAAATGAATGCAGTTAGAGACACTCATCAATGTTTTGCATACTGTTCTCGTCTAGCCATAAAAGTAATATGGTGGGTCATTACACCGTAGCCTCGGGGAATTGGACCCACAGTTTTTGAATTTCTGCACCGTCCGAGGCCCTGTCTGAGGCTCTTTCCCAGTGGAAATGAGAACACATAGGCAGGCTACCTGGGGAAGGAGGTGGTGCGTGATAGGATTAATATTAAAATGACATGAACCACAATGGGAAGTCAGTGTGGGCCAGAAGGTGCAAAGATTTTGTGCAAGAGGTAGACTTGGGGTGAACCTCAAAGGGTTGGCAGGATTGGGGGAGCTGCAAGGATGAGGGAGAGCCCCTAGGAGATGGGAATCGGGGACAAGCACGGGAAGGCCGAGATGGGGGCAGACTGTTCAGGGAACAGGTGACCACAGACATTCTGTTAAAGAAGAGTACAGCCAAATCAGAATTTGCTCCATGACATGGGAGTAAGGAATGTCACATTTCATTATTTTTATAACTTGGGTAAATCTCTCTGAGCCCTGGGGTTGGCAAGAATTTGAAATGTGGTCATTCATTCCCAAGCTGCTCCCCATCGCCAGGCCTGGTTCAGTGTCTACGGTGGCCCCTGTGCCTACGTGTGGTTGGCTTAGTTACGAATGGCGGCCACTTTCCTTTCAGGCTCAGCTTCCCCTCAACCACCCTCTCTGACGAGACGTGGCTTAGTCTGCTTCCGTGGGGGCTCAGTGCTATGCTATTTCACCCTCCAGATACCCGGGAGCTGCCGGAGCCTCTGGACACGGGGGGCTGGGTTGTCCTCTCCTTCTGCACCCTCTTGCTCGCTCCACTTTTCCCGCTGTGTCCTTCTTGTCATCTCTTGAGGGTGGACTCTCTGGAGTCTCTTTCCCACCGCTGGCCCTATGCTCTTCCTCCCGGAAAGGCGGCCTTTGTCTTGGCCTGGCCAACGCCTACTCATGCTTTGAGTCACAGTGGATTGCCCCCCTCTCAGAAGCCCTTCCCGGAGCCACCACCCCAAATTCACGGTGCCCTGCACTCCCCTCGCTGTCTCTCATTAGATTCCATTTCCTTCAACTGCACATCAACCACGGGTAGCTTGGGCCATGACCTGTGAGGAGAGAGACCGTCCCTGCGCCGGGCCGAGGACCTTTAGACATGGCAGACGCTGACTCGTGGTGGCCCCAGAGTGACCGCAGCCCACCCTTCCCCTCATCACTGTCCCGGTCTAGGGGGCGGACTGAGATGAGGGCGAGGAGGCCCTGCTTCAGTGAGGCCCTGCATGATGAGGACCGAAAAACTTAAAGGAAAGAGGACATTGAGAGACCTCTCAAGCCCTCCCCAACCCCCGTCGCGGCGGAGGCTGGTCAAACTGGCTGCAAACACAGCAGCACACAGAACCACCATTTGCCATGCGTTTCCTGTGTCTCTACCACCGACAAAGCGAACACGGCGTGAATGTATCCACAAGACTTACTTCCCGTCTCCCGCAAGCTTTGGCCAAGGCTGATCATTTCACATCTTACGGTTTTGTTGATTCCACTGTAGAGACAGTTTCTCATTTTTCCTATTTGTTTATCTCCCGTTTTCATAGGGCAGATGGAGAAGTCGTTTTACACCGAGGGAAAAGAAAAGACCCTCAAGGCCCAGGTGGACGGATATTGTTACGGATTCCTGCTCAGTGTTGTGCTGTTAAACAGCTGGCAGATGCCTTATTCTCATTTCCTCCATGGGGCATCTTGAGGGGACAGAGTAGGAACCGGGTTTGGAGCACTGCCCCCCGGGGTGATTCTGCTGTGGCTAGTGTTGAGGCTTTTCCCTGCAAGGGTCCCCTCGTCCAACTGTCCCCGCACAGGAGGCTTAATCCGCGTCTGCACAATAAACGTGAGCTGCCCTTTATGATGAATCTATTGTGCATTTTGTAGGCTCTAGCATTCGCCTCCTGTCCAATTAGGAGGAAGAAAATGTGTTGTGTAAATACAGCTTATTTACCTCGCACAAGGCGATTGAATTGCAGATACGCCACATTGTCAAAGAGCGTGGGACATTTCGTAGCCGCCACCTTTGAAAACGGACGCCTCCGATACGTGACAAAGGTCAGCCAACGGGGACAGGGGCATGGTTATACTTTCCTTTTCGAACTTTCTGGTATCATTTGCAGTAAGACGTAAAAAGCTGAACGTCAAGTTTAAAAACCTCAAAGGGAAGCGATATCCATTAAGATGGAATCCGGGTTAGTCTTTGAAACAGGAAGTGTTCTCCTTCGCTCAGGTCTCCCCTTCGGGAAGTCTAAATGTTTGTGCGGCACCTTCATGCTGGATGCGGGGGCTTGGGCCCCTGGCTTCCTACTTTCCTGTCTTGGAACCGGCACGTGCATTTTGTACTCAGGGCTTGTATTTTCAATTGCCCTCCAGATGCAGAGGTGGCTCCTCACAGCCAAAAAGCTGCAGAAGCAAGTGTCCCCCCTCGGGAGAGGCCCTCCACTCGAATGTTCCCACTGCCTTCCGTGGGCCGTGGGCCGTGGGCCGTGAGCTGTGGGCTCCCGTTCCTAGGAGTTGGACTGGATTCCTTTTTAGGGTCTGACACGAACCATTTGAACTCTTCCTTCCCACGGTCAGTTCTCACTCTGTGTCCTGATGAGGCATTTTACCATTTTATTTTATTTTATTTTATTTTATTTTATTTTTATTTTTTATTCTATTTTATTCTATTTCATTTTATTTCATTTTATTCTATTTTATTGTATTTTATTCCAGTTTATTTCATTCTATTTTATTTTATTTTATTCTATTTTATTTTATTCTATTTTATTCTATTTTATTTTATTCCATTTTATTATTCTATTTTATTCTAGCCTATTTCATTCTACTTTATTTTATTTTATTTTATTCTATTTTATTCTAGTTGATTTCATTCTAGTTTTATTTTATTTCATTTTATTTTATTCTATTTTATTTCATTCTATTTTATTTCATTCTATTTTATTTTATCTATTTTATTTTATTCCATCTTATGCTATTCTATTTTATTCTATTCTATGTATTCTATCTTTATTCTATTCTATTCTATTTATTTTACTCCACCGTGCTAAGAACACTTAACATGAGATCGACTCTCTTAACAGGTATTTCAGGGTAAATACAGTACCGTTCTCTATAGGCGCAACACTGCACAGCGTTTCTGGAAGTTACTCATCTTGCATAACTGAAATTTTATTCCCAGCGTTCAGCAAACCCCTCTC
This sequence comes from Panthera tigris, assembly GCF_018350195.1. Lineage (NCBI taxonomy): Eukaryota > Metazoa > Chordata > Mammalia > Carnivora > Felidae > Panthera > Panthera tigris. The sequence continues at coordinate 215,969,723 of NC_056667.1, forward strand.
TCCCCTCCCGCAGCCCCTGGCAACCACCATTGTATTCCTTCCTTCTGTGAGTCTATTTTAGATTCCTCATGTATGTGGGATCGTTCAGTATTTGTCCTTCTGTGACCGGCTTCTTTCACTTTGCATCACGTCCTCCAGGGCCATCCACGTTGTTGCGTACGGCAGGATTTCCTTCTTTTTTAAGCCTGAATAATAGTCCATTGTGTACCTATGACACGTTTTTTCATCCATTCATTCATGAACGGATGGCGAGGAGGTGTATGAAAACACGCACGATGTCCCTGATCCCCAGCCGACCGCAGACCAACACCACAGCCACACCGCCTCACCGCTGTGGGGACGGCCACCGCCAGCAAGGGGACAGGTGTCGGCGGGGAGGCAGACCAGAGACCGGTGCGTCTCTGCCAACAGCAGAGGTTCCTGGAACGTTGAAGTACCACAGCCGTGTGATCTAGGAATCCCACCTCTGGGGATTTGTCCAAAAGGACTGAAACCAGGATCTCCAAGTGGTCCAGCCCCACCCAGCCTCTTGCAGCACCGGTCCCGGTAGCCCAGGCCGGAAAGTCCTGGTGAGCTGCCGAGCCCAGAGTGCTCCTCCTCCTCCTCCTCCTCCTCCCCCTCTTCCTCCTCTTTCCCCTCCCCATAGCCCACCTGGCCCCTTCCCTGGCGCACTCCAGGATGAAGCATCTGCCTCCCAGCCGGCCTGTCCTCCTCTGTTGGCCTCAGCCTCAGACATGGTCTGTGAGCTATTGCCAAACATAACTCTGTAAGGACCGCGTTACCCTGTGAAGCCGATGCTTAATGGTGCAGAACTCCCCACTTCCTACCCTTAATTTGTCATCGTGTTCCTTAATAGCCTGTGCACCCCACTGACACCGAACTGGGCTCTTCCCCAGAAACTCAAAGCCCATTCCCGCCAGCACACTTCCTCTCCTCTGCACCCCCAGGCCGTGCCTGCACAGTCCTGGGCACCTGACTCCCCCTCAGGGACCCCACGCGTCCCTCCTCCACCCCTTCTCTCTGGGCACCCTTTCCCTCCTCCCCCCACCCCCCAGCCCCGCTGTCCTCGAACCTTTGCAGAATTTGGATCTGTAACAAATTACTTGCTATTTCATTCTGTTCTCTTGCCCAAGCTGATCTTGGCTGTGAACTGCCCACTCCTTGAAGGTGGAAATTCCTTATTGTCCTGTGTAGCCCCAAAGCACAGATCCCAGGGGAAGGGGCTTCCGACCTGAGGTCATCTGACCTCCATCAGGCTTGCGCACGTCTTCACGTCTATGTTTTCCCAGACCAACCATCCCTTTAAACTTAGATGACTTCCTCATTCAAGGGACTTCTTATCACCTCTAGAAATGGAAAACAGGTATCGCTTGCCCTCAGCAGAAGTCGGTTGGAAGACAAATGCCCTGCAAGCAGAGTGGTGCTGTCCATCAGCGACTAGCTCCCCACGTCTGAGACGTTAGGGATGTGAGAGAGAGGGACTTGGAGTGAACTAGAACTCTCGCTGTATCACAGTTGTGGAATCCAATGTGCAGTCGCCTCCTGCGATGGCCACCCCGCCCACACTCAGGCTCTAATAACGACCACTGGTTGTGCGATTCTCAAGCAACGGGTCCTGGGTCTTGACACATCCGAGCCAGCCAAACTCTCCTGGAACGTGGTGCTTTCATCGGCCATTTTCCAGATGAGAAGATGGGGGCCCGGCAGGATAAGCTAGCTGCCTGAGGCCCCACCGTGCCAAGTCGCCGCATCAAGACCCGACGGCATGACAGCAGCCATTCTGAACTGCAGCACAGAGGGGATTTAATGCGGGGACTTCACAGGACAGAAGCTGGAAAGGCAGGGATTTATGTCACAGGAGCTGACACACAGAAGGCAGCAACGTGTGCGACTAGGAGAATGGCCGGAGGGGGGAGCGATAGTATGAAGAAACTCAGTTCCCTCCAGTCTGGTGGGTCGAACACATGGAGTCGGAATCGGATGAATTAGAAGAAAATAAAGACGTGTCATTTGTTGCACGCCTGCGCGTTGTAGACCAAAATTCCCAGCTGCTATGGGATGTGGAAAATGAGGGCATAGTATGAGGTCAGTCTCTGCCCATCCAGGGGGTTTGCTTGAGTCCCTGCAGGCAGGAGTTGGTGGATGGATGTTCATGGGGGCCTCTGGGAGACCCTGGGCCCAAAGCAGACATCCTCCCCGGCCAGGGGTAGGCATCACCCAAAACTAGAAAGGGGCCCATCCTACCCAAGGGGGGACTACAGAGTCGGGGAAGGTGGTTTCCCACTGAGACACAGCAGCCGAGGTCGTGGTGAGTCACCATAGCAGAAGTACTGACAGACTGGTCCCCGGGCCCAGGACAGCTGCCCCTCGCAGGTCCCGCGTGAGCAGGACGCAAGCAGTGGTGAGATTTCCGGTCCTTCCCCACTGGGCAGGGGCAGGACATTCAGGGTCACTTGGGCCACTGCGAGTCAAAAAAACATTTTCTGTCCAATCATTTCTTTTCACAACCACCTGAAGGCCGTGGACAGTTTCCTGTACTGGTGTTTTACTGTGTTTTCATGGGAGTTCTGCAAACCAAGGACACTATTCACGTCTCTTACACGAAAAACCCGAAGCTGTGTTATTTCCAAAGAAGCAGTCATCAGAAAATAATAGGGTCTCTTGAGAATTTACTTCCTGCTTCCAGGGAAAAGAATTGTGTTTTCGGCTTATATCTTGGGGACTAAAAGCTTTCAGGTCACAGGTTGCTGTTCCACTGAAGCCAATTTCCTCCCAAATTTCCTGGAAGGGTCTTGGCCATGAAGTTTAGGTGACCCAAAGATTCGTGCTGGGCCCCCAGAGGCCCTAGGGAGGTTCCCGGCCCACATGGGGTAGTTGACCCCCTGGCAGTGGCTGGCTCTCCCCACTCCTGCTCTGGATGTGCTTTGGTGAGCTGACATGTCAGGCGTGGCTAGTCGTGAACTCTCCCACCCCAGGGAAATAGGAGGGCCGTGGGGCTTGACTCCCAGGACTTGGCCCTTGGGACGAGGGCCACGGGCATTATGTCCCCCGGAGCAAAATTCTTAGACCCCCCCCCCCCCTGGGTAAAAGTCACACGCTCAGAAACGCTCGGGTTTCAAAACGGTCGGTTTTCATTTGACATCATGCCTGGGACCTACTGAGTGATTTCTTGGAAATATCTAACTTCTTGGAACTGGTAATGGGGCGTACAAAGCTGAAACAAAGAGATTAACGGGAACCTCAGACTGAGAGAGAGAGAGAGAGAGAGAGAGAGAAGGAGATAAGAATGCAGCTGTGGTCTCTCCTAAGAACACTGGCGGTAGGTGGGGCTCCCTGGGATGTCCCTTGTGCTCTTGGTTAACCTTAACCTTCCTTAAGGCCCTTGAACAAAACCTGAGCTTTGCTCTTTAAACCCGGCGTGGGCTTTTGTGTTGGGAAGAGGAAAGCCAATTTGTCTGGGGAGGAATTACTCAGAGCTGTCTCACGGGCCTCCGGGAACAAAAGAGGAGCATTTGCAATGGGAACAGAAGCCTCTGAAAGGGTGTCTTTTAGACTCAGAGATGTGAGGCCTCAGATACTCGGGTCTGTCCCCCTGATTTGCATTTTAACTGCTGTTTTCAGGCGCGGCCATTGTGAACGGGCAAGGCGTCTTCCCTGTACACCCTGTCTGGGCAGCTGGACACTCTGCCCATTGTTGGCAGGTGCAGTGGGGGACATCGGTCGCTTCTGTACTCTTGTTTCAGCTTCTTTTGGTATGTTAACGTCTCCTCTTTCGAAAGAATTTTGTCTCTTATTTCACTCGCGCAAATAGATAGAATTCCAAACAACCCCCTTATTTATGAAATATTTACAACAAAAAATTGGAAGAAAAGAAGAGTAACTATGGATCTCTCATAGGGGGACAGATAACCCAAGGCACACGAAAGCTTAGGATGTTGTGACAAATACTATAGACTGGGGTTAGATGGTGTTAGCGGGTCCTCCACGGTGAGGACCATGATGTCAGTCCCCACAGGTGCTGAGGTGTCCTGGGTCACCTAACAGAATTCCATTTGAAAGACCAGGAGCTGCAGAAAGACGTTTCAGGGAAGGACTGGGATTTCCCATCTAGAAAATCTCATCTCATGGATGATTCCCTTGCACAGTTATCACAGAAGAGGAATGGTCAAAAAAAAAAAAAACAAAAAAAACAAAAAACAAGAAATGTAAGGAGAAAAGAATCACCACGTGCCCTTTCAATGTCATAGAATAACCTCTAACATTTTAACAAGCCCATCCAAGGAGCATCTGAAACTCTAGAAGAATGTTCTTTTAAAAATGTAATACTTAGGGATGCCTGGGTGGCTCAGTTGGTTGAGCATGTGACTCTTGATTTCAGCTCAGGTCATGATCTTACTGTCCTGAGTTTGAGTTCCACTTTGGACTCTGTGCTGATGGTGCAGAGCCTGCTTGGGATTGTGTCTCTCTCAAAATAGATAAATAAAAACATAAAATGAACTAAAATAAAAATGCAATGCTTATTACTGATGTGGGGGTACAGCAATGTGATGAATGATCAGGAGCAAATTTTTCTGTCCAGTAGGAAGGAGGATCAAGTCAAATGGGTTCCTTTCGCTGTTCGTGATCTGTTTTGCTTTGCTTTCCCTGTAAGCCACCAGCTTTGTTTCTAAGTGCGAGCTCATTCAACATACTTTCCCCATGGATCACATACACTCACATCTTTTTTTTAACATTTGTCTATTTATTTTTGAGGGAGAGAGCATGAGTGAGGGGTAGAGGGAGAGAGAGAGCGAGAAACACAGAAAGGGAATCTCCATGCTGTCGACGCAGAGCCTGATGCGGGGCTTGATCCCACGAACCAGGGGATCATGACCTCAGCTGAAATCAAGAGTTGGATGCTCAAGCGACTGAACCATCCAGGCACTGCTCGTATGTTCTTTTGACCTAGCTTTTATCCTTCTGGCTTCCTCATTAATGAGTTCAGCAAATCTTTAAAACATGCTCACTGTGTATTTGTACGAGTTATATTTTATAAGCTTCAGGAAATAATGCTCTGATTGTGTGGCTAAGTTTTTAGAAAACAGTGATGGTCTTTGTGCTACGTTTACAACAACAGAGAGAACCAGAGGAAGAGCTTTCATTCTGCACATATCCCTAAATAAAAGCAAGGACGCAAAATAATTGCCTAAGGGAGTTTTGAAAAGCCACCATTGACTTGGGAGAAATCTCCTCACGGTAGAGCACCCGTGACAGCATCAATGTTATCCACACATCAAAAAATATTTTGTAGGTAGCAGCTGAAAGAGATATTATTTCCATTTCTTGAATGAGAGTGGAATCATAGCTGGGCCTTTTCAGTTGTGCATGGAGTCGCTGTTTAGTCATGGTTTTTACTGTCCTTCCCTCACAAAGCCATGTTATTCTAGAAGAAAAGGCGATCAGAAAACAAACAAACAAAAAAAAAAAAACGGAAGATGACACAGTAAAGAACTCTACTTCAGATCTTTTCTATATGGAACAATTGACATTTTTTCCAGGAAAACTCCACTTGTTTGTAGAGGCAAATATCAACGCACGAGCTCCAGGAGTGTAATTGCTTTAGGAAAGGAAACTCAGCTGCTCCGTGTCCTTTCGAGGCTTCAGATGAAGGCCTTGACTTCTTTCCCAGGGCTGTTTTGCTTATCTGCTGCAGCTGTATTATTTATAGGGTCAGAGAAAGTCAAAGTCTCACCAGTGCTCACGGATCAAGGGGACCCTCCCGAGAGCTAACTTCCTAACGTTCATTTGGAGAAATCCAGGACGTTTCCTACACAGAGTTTGGCTACTGACAAGTTCAGGGATCTCGTGATAAAGAAAATATATCTTCCTTCTGAATTCTCCTACAAGACAGTGAGAAGGGTAGTGAGCTATCATCTTCCTGAAGATACACAGGACAGTGGCCACAGCAGCAGTTTTACAGTGAATCGCAGAGCCTGAATGATCAGAGTGGCCAGAATGTCCGTCAGATTGAAGTACCACACTTCAGGAAATGTCTGCCGGTCAACTCACAACCTGGGATTAAGGTATATGTGCCTCTAAAAGCCTCGTCAAAACAGAACATGTTATTTGGGAGGAATAGCTTATTAGCTAATCAGGACAGACTTAGGAGTTCTTGATTAGAGAAAAAAGGGCACAGAGGTGAGAAGCAGAGGTGGGAAGGGAATTCAAGAGAATTCCTGCCCAGGGAGGAGTTTTGTCTTGTTCTGTTTTGTTTGCAGGCGGGTCCGGGGTGTGGGCAGTGCTGAACAAGGGCTGGAGGGGCCAGGGGAGGACAGCAGGGAAGGAAGCTTCTGTTTCCCAGTTTTACCAAAGACCTCACATTTCACATACAATTTTCTTATTTCTGTAATCTCTGATAATTCACACACACACACACACACACACACACACACACACACACACACTTTCTTTCTCAAGCCTGTGTAGCTTCACCATGGTCATCATGAGAGGGGCTTTGAAGTCAAAAGCCCAGATTCCACCTCAGCTCTGCCCCTTCCTCACCGTGTGGCCACAGATAATTGGCCAGACTTCGTGAGTTTCAGTTTGTTCTTCTGTCAAATGGGGACAGTAGCCCTTATGCATGTGCCTGGCTTGGGACAGACAGTCAATAAATGTTGGCAACTAGCATTCTATTAACACACTGTAAAAACATAAAGCTGCTTCTTGGGAGATGCAAACTGGCATTTCGAGTAGGCTTGAGTCTTTGTGTTATTTGAGTTCTTATATAAGGAGTCTTGGTCTATCTGATGCTTCTACTAGGAAGAATATGTTCTTATCATTGATGCTGGACGATCATACGCTCCAGGTACAAGAGAGGTGCACAGCATCCTTCAACATTATATTGTATATCCTCAACCATAACTCTGGTTGCGGATGTTGAACAACTTTTGGAAGGCAATAATTATCTGAAATGTAGACAGAAATCCATAAGATGCTCCATGGAGCTGATGGTCCCATGCGGTTTAGGGCCACAACTCCTACCAGCTGCCTGGGGAAGTCAGGTGACATCTCCCTCAGGCAGAGCTTGAAATGTGGGATCTGGGTACTTGGGCTGAATAAACTGGAGTGCATCAAGGGAGGGAAAATGTGTCTCCGAGGCCAGGTTGAAAATAGATTCTCCTCTTGACGAACTGGAGAGATTGCCTTTGTCTTCTTCCTGAGCTATTCCCTTAACACTTACAAAAACACTCCCCAGGTGATATGAAATGTATGTAAGAACATGTAAAGATGAGTATTCATAGTCACGAGTCTTTGTCGTACCTGTTTAAATTCTCATGTATTTGGCCTTTGTTTAAGATTTTTTATCAAGTGGACAAGAGAAGCAGCAAATTTGTATTTCACACAAATTGCCAGTGTGGCCCTCATATCCTCAGGTCCCAGCAGCTTTGGGAGCAAGGGGTACCTCACTTTGCCGAGTACTTAACTTTCAGCAGAGTCCTTGCTGGCCCAGAACTGGCTATGTCAGGAGACCTGCAAGGGTCTAAAAGTTGCCTCACTGGTCTTGGACCCCGTATCTCCTGTGCCACATCATGCCACTTCTCCCTAGTTGCCACCAAAGTGTGCTCTTCCTGGCCAGCTTTGGAGGTTCTCCGTCATTTCTCTCCAACAGTTAATGTCTTCGAGATATTGCCACCAGCACTGCTCTCACCTTGGCCCCATTGGTGGCCACCGAGGGTGGTCTTGGTGTTCCATTTCTTCCAAAGCAACTGTTTGCCCATGGACTGGGGAGGAAGTTTGGAGAGATATTCTCCCTCTACTGGCATTACTTGCTGGCCAAGTCTTTGTGCCGTGAGAGTCCCCAGGTAGAGAAACTTGGTCAGAGAACATTTGAAAGGTATCAGGCATCGAAACTCTTTCTTCATCTTTGATTCTTCTAGTGGCTCACTGTCCCTCCACCCACAGGGAACTGTCTGGGACTGGGGCCGTCTGAAGAGGACCCTGGAGAACTCAGTGAATCACCAATGGGTCTAATTTTGGAAAAAATGTCACTATTCAGAACTTACTGAAGAGGCAAAGAAAAGCAATGTCTTTCATGAATAAAGCTTGAACTTCAGACAAAACCACAATGGTTGGCTGCCTCCCTGCAAAGAGGGCAAAATCCCATCAAAAAGAGAGCAACTCACTTTGCACTTTCTTCAAAAGTGTGGAGAAAATACCTTTGGAAAAGCTTAGTTCATTCAAACTTACAAAACAGCCATAAGGTCACTACAGATTTAAGTACGATGTGAACATATGGGATAAAATTAAAGAAAGGTTTATGAACTTCTGAGGAAAAGTCCAAGAGCAGTTTTCCCTTTCCAATATAACTGCCTTCTTCCCTTCCTCCTCTTTTGAAAATATATTGTCGTCGTCGTCATCATCATCATCATCATCATCCTGAGTGGGCAATTTAGTATCCAAATTAAATGGAAATCAGCAACTCTGCATTAATGCTTCCTGATTTAATATATTTTTATTAGTACTGCTATTTAGTGTGTTGCATTTTTTCATAACTTTAATGATCATAATTTTTTTAAGTTTAGTTATTTTTAAGTAAGCTCTACACCCAACATGGAGCTTGAACTCACAACCCTTGATCAAGAGTCTCATGCTCTCCCAACTGAGCCAACCAGGTGCCCCTAGTGATCATAATTTTTACATTTTTATTTATTTTTGAGAGAGAGAGAGAGAGAGACAGAGCACAAGTGGGGGAGGGGCAGAGAGAGAGGGAGACACAGAATCGGAAGCAGTCTCCAGGCTCCAAGCTGTCAGCACAGAGCCTGACGTGGGGCTTGAACTCATGAACGCTGAGATCATGACCTGAGCTGAATGACGTCAGGTGCTGAACCGACTGAGCCACCCAGGCGCCCCTATAATTTTTAAAAATCATATTTATTGGATTTCTATTGGCTCGGTGGTAATACAGTTCTTTTAATATTTTACATTGACTCTACTCTTGACCATAACTGATTCTCCAAAGAGCGATGCTTAAGGAAACCTAACCCTCACATTTTGGAAAGAACTGCCATACATAAAATGGTACCATAAGATGCTTTATGTATATTTATGGCCCATCGCTATGAACAAATTTAAATAGTTTGTTGAGAAACTATTTAAGGAAACACATATTTAATTAGAGAAATGTTAGACTATTAGGGGAAAATGTTCAAATTCTAAAAGTAATATATTTAGCAATCACATGTTGTTGATTTGTAATATATGGCTATATTGCCTGGAGACATTTTGATGATTAATGAATAAGATTAGCAAGTACAGAGATTGCTTTCGTTTCTAAAAACTTTACAACTTGTATTGAGCCCTCACACGGCAGAAAGAAAGATCAATTATCCCAAGATGAATAGCCACTCCTTTCGTACAACATACACCAGATTAGAATCAAAGTTTGGATTTGGAATTAAAAGGCATAACTGTAACCTGCAATTTTGCACTTCCTGTAAGAAAAAGTGAATTATGTATAAAATAGTGTTAGCACAGCAAAATTATTTTGTGACACTTGGTTTCGAGGTGTTAAGTACGTGGATTTACACGGAGTTAGGATTTGGATAATTCGCAGGTTTTCATTTTAATGGTATTTGCGTAAATTAGATAGAAAGGCAGGGCCATCAAAGTTCCTAATCAATGTAAGGAAGGGAGAAATTTTTGACTATGTGTACCGACAGGTTATTTTCACTTAAAACAGCAAGAAACTTCAAACCCATGTTAATATTTGGACATCTTCTGATGCTAATAATAGCGAGCACTTCTATAGAAGGTGCAGCGAGCACTGTTCTGAGCAGATGTGCATCACCTGTGTAATCCTCCCCTCAACCTGACAGAGTAGGTATCATCACCATCACCACCATCATCGTGGTCATTGTCTTTGTCATCACTATGTCACAGGCAAGGAGACCCATGCACACGGAATGTAAATTGTCTGCTCAAGACTGGGCAGCAAGCATGAAGGAGCCTGATATAAAGCCAGGCATTCCGGCCACCTCGCCTGCACCCTTCATGATGGCTGTGCTCAACCTTTTGCCAGTAGAGCACCTTGGCATAAGCACCTTCACCTCTGGTGTGTCTGCAGTGTTGGTGCACACTTCACCGTGCTGTGTGTAGACACTGTGATGTCTACTGTTGCTGGCCTCTAGTATCTTACTTCCTGAGAAAGACAATGCCATCGATCACGCACAGACACAGTTGAGCTTTTGAAAAATGTAACTTTGCCCTGAAATGTTGAATGACTATTTTGGGTCATCTGTACTAAGTGCTTTCTGCTAAATGACACAGTCGCTCACCGGTGAGTGTTTGTTTCCATTTGTGTTTTCAAATTACAGGGTTTCATTTGTCCTGAGGCCATTCTCTGCTGTAAGGTTGAGTTTTAATTAAGCCTCCTAAAAATAGAAAATAGAACTGGATTGGCCACGGGTATTTTAAAAGTATTTTTCTCTTCTCTTTTGTTTCTGGTTTATTTTAGAACAAGAACACAGAAAAATAAATGACAGACCAAAGTATCATTTCTCTCTAAATATCGCTTCCTTCTCTTTTCTTTTCCTTTCTTTCCTCTCCTCTCCTCTCCTCTCCTCTCCTCTCCTCTCCTCTCTTCTCCCCTCCCCTCCCCTCTTTCCTTTCCTTTCCTTTTTCCTTCCTTCCTTCCTTCCTTCCTTCCTTCCTTCCTTCCTGTGTGTGGCTTATTTAATTACACTAGTCATTTACTTTTATTTAGCCAAAAATTATATTATTCATTCACTTCTTGTGTTTTTTTTTCAAGAGAATGTTCTCTGATGCTCACATCATTCTGATGTTCAAGTCATATCTTTTTTTGTTTGTTTGTTTTATTGTTGTTTTTGCTTTTATTTTTAATTTATTTTTATTTTTTACTTTTTAAAATATAATTTATTGTCAAGTTAGCTAAATACAGTGTATACAGTGTGCTCTTGGTTTTGGGAGTAGATTCTCTCATCAATTACATACAACACCCGGTGCTCATCCCAAAAAGTGCCCTCCTCAATGCCCATCACCCATTTTCCTCTCTCCCCCACCCTCCCCCCATCGGTTTGTGCTCTGTATTTCAGAGTCTTTTATGGTTTGCCTCCCTCTCTGTTTGAAACTATTTTTCCCCTTCCCTTCCTCCATGGTCTTCTGTTAACTTTCTCAAGTTCCAAGTTCAAGTCAGATCTTATTTCTTTGGTACTTAAAGGCAGATAATTCTCAGTCCAAAATTATCTTGTTACACTTTAAATTATGAGTTATATGGTTTATCAGTAAAGCGTACCTTACTGAGAACAGCTTAAAAGATAGTAAAGCTAGCAAAGGAATTTACTTAAAATTGTCTATTGTTTTTTAGGCCAGAAATGTATTTGTACACATGTATTTCCCATTTGCAGATCGATAGCCCATAACATTTCTAATTCAGATTACCTCTCAAATTTATATCTTTGCAATAATAATGACAACAAGAGTCCCTTAGTGTATGTCGAGTACTGTTCTAAGCATATGACAACCCTTAGCTCATTTCACCTCACAACCTGCCCGTGAGCAGTTGTTATATCCACAAGGTCAGAGGGGCTAAGTGACTTGCTCAGGTCACACTGCTAATAATGAGATATTACAGAGGCATAAAAATATTTTTTATCATCATCATTTTTATCATAAGGTTCTTTATTGGGAGGATACTATCTATGACTATCCCAACTGTCCCGTGAGTGATGCATTAAACATGTCGCTCTGGTGTAGAGTCAGTAGTGGTAACTGACATGTGGAAGATCAAAGACCTGAAGTCAGTGCTGGAAATCCAGTTCCGCTCTCTCTTCCTCTGCTCTTCCACACCTGTTTACATCTGGGGGGGGGGGGGGGGTCTCAGTGTTCTCAGGCAAAAGATGAAAACAAGGCCTTTCTAATCATGACAACGCATGATTGCATACGAAAGACAATTATTATGGCTCCAAGTCTGAACACTAGCAGTCATTTCTTAAACAAAAGGCAAAAACTTTTGGTGTTGAGATAAAACATTCTTGATAGGAAAAAACAAACAAACAAACAAAAGACAGTCCAGGCAGGTCCAGCCTGATAGACATGATACAGATTTTCTGTGGTCTTAAATAATCAAAGAAAAGGCCTGAAGGTTTCGAATCTGTTGAGGCTTAATGTATTTCTGGGACCATTCGTACTTCTTTAATATTATTTGTCTTGGGTGGGTATTTGGCAAGATTTATAAAGGAGAATATATGCACGTCAAACTTGAGGACTTGTGTTTTAGGCATTCTTGGCTCTTTTCTGCCTTTTTACCATCCGTGAAGCTTATTTTTTATTTTGTGTAGATCCAAAGTTCTATTGGGTATCCCATCCTTTCTGCTAGAAGAACATTCCATGTGGTACAAGTATGCTGGCAATAAATTCAGCTTTTGCTTTCCCGAAAAAGTCCTCATTTCATCTTTACTTTTGAAAAAGCATTTTAACTGGATATAGAACTCTGGGTTCACAGTGTTTTTTCTTCCTTTCAGTACATTAAAGATGTCACTCTACTGACTTCTGGCTCATGTGGCTTTTACTGAGAAATCCCCTGTAATCACTACCTTCATTTTTCTGTGTGTTATATCCTTTTTCTCTGGCTGCCTCCAAGATTTTCTATTGTAGGACTGTGATTATGATGTATCTAGGTGTATGCTTTTGGAAATTATCCTGCTTGGGACTCTCTGAGATTCATTCCCCTTCTTGTGGTGTGAAGTATATTATTTTTGAAAAATCTTGATGATTATCTTTTCAAGTACTTCTCCTCTTTATCTTTTTTCTTTTATTTCTGAGAGTCTAGCTATACCTATAGTTAAAAAAAAAAAAAAACTGTTACTATCCCCAAGGTCTTGAGAGCTCTTTTTTCATTATTTGTTTTTCCCTCTTTATGTTTGAGTAATTTCTCTGGACTTCTGTTCAAGGCTACTGATTCTTTTCTTAGTTGTTTCAAGTCTACTGAAGAGCCTGTCAAAAACATTATTCATTTCTAATATTATGTTTGTTTTAATTCATGGCATTTCCATGACACCTTTTCTTACAGTTCCCATCTCTCTGGTAAAATTCCCTGTCTGGTCATGCACATTGTCTGCCCTTTCTGCTAGATTATCAAACACATTGGCCAAGTATTTGAAAGTCCCTATTAGAGACTTCTAACATCTATGTCATTTCTGAGTCAAGTTTTGTTAATTACACGGAGTTTCAGCAATGAAATTTTTTTCCTTGCTGTTTTTCTTTTTTTGGTGTGTGTGTGTGTGTGTGTGTGGTTCCTAATCATTTATTAAAGCTTCATGTGTACAGCCCAGTATACCATTTATATTCCAATAACCAAGGAAATTTTAGAAACCACACTTATAAAAGCAAAGCAATAGTCATTTATTTTACAGATCCAGATGGGACTTTAACACACAGTTGGTCCATAATACATGGTACTGTGACTGCCCTGAGTCCAAAAGACGATTACTGGCCCACCCAGCCTTACTATGAACAGGAGTCCCACAGCACCTGAACAGCAAGAATAAGAATTAAATGTAGACCATCCAACTGTCCTATTGGTCCAGGCTCTGGCAGGTCTGGTCATCCTGTTTTCGTTATTCTGGATGAGTGAACAAGTGAGCTACTCGTGAGAAGACTGCTAGGGAGATCTTTTAAAGTGGTCCTCAAACCTTCCCAGCCACACAAATAAAAACAAAGAATGGATTACAGAGAAAATATAATCTAGAGCAGACAGACATAAAAGTTATCTAGCATCAAAAATAAAAACAGAAATACAGTGGAGAGATGCCATTAAAAACACAAGAGCAAAACAAGATTTATTAAATGTTTATTTGTTAATTAAATAAATGATGCTTGGTCCATTGGTTAGTTCTTTGAGAGAAAGCTGAACAAACACATGAATTCAGAATCTTCTTTAATACTGCATCCAGGTGGCCACTATCAATTAACCAGAGTTAACATTTAACTGAAAAGAATTGATCATCCCTTATACAGTATCCTACTTCTAAAAGACTAGAAAAATAATCAACATTCTCAAGGACTTCCATGTACAAAGATAGAGGATAATTTTGACATATGGTCTTTGGACTGTTAAAGACTTTCCTTTTTAAAAATTTTAATTAGTTAATTCTTTTTATTGATGAATAATTGACATATGACATTACATTAGTTTCAGGTGTACAATGTAATGATTTGATATTTGTATATATTGCCGAGCAATCATTGCAATAAGTCTAGGTAACATCCATCACCATACATGGTTATAATTCCTTTTTCTTGGGATGTGAACTTTTAAGGTCTTTTTAAGATCTCTTAGCCGCTTTCAAATATGTAATACAATATTATTAACTATAGTCACCATGCTATTTGATACCTCCCAGGACTTATTCATTTTATAACTTGAAGTTTTTACCCTCTGGCAATCACCAATCTGATCTATGTACCCCTGAGTTCCATTTTTTCTTTTTTTTATTTTAGACCCCACGTATAAGTGAGTTCAGACAGTATTTGTCTTTGTCTGACTTAATGCACTTAGCATAATGCCTTCAAGGTCCATCTATATTGTTGCAAATGTCAAGACTGTATTTTTATGGCTTTAAAATATTCTATTGTGTGTGTGTATATATACATATATATATATATATATGCACATATATATATAAATATATATATCAAGTTGTCTTTAACCATTCATTCTAAGAACTAAAATTACTAAACAAACCACTAAGGAACAGATTAATAAATGTGAATGAAATTACAGAAAAATTTTAGATGTCTCCATAGCAAAAAAAAAAAAAAAAAAATCCTCTAGCTAACAGTAAGAAAATGAGTTTATCTATATATAAGATTTTTGAACAAATATGACATGAGAGAATTATGTATACTGAACAGTGAACTCGATCCCAACTATCACATCTCCAGCACAAGCTTGGGGCAAGTTCTGTAGTCATTATTCATGGTAAAGATGAGACCTTAGTTCCTTCATCTCTAAAATGAAGATGTTAATAATTGTCACCCCACAGGATGATGATTTTCAATGACTTCCTTTTGCATCATCGCCCTACAGTAAACACTGTACCATAGTGAGTGTTTGCCACTATTAATATTGTTTCTGACTAAAGCAGTGCACTTATTCACTAAATACTTAGAACTAGTTAATACGTATTGTCATAAAAATAATATATAATCACTGAAGACTATTTACCTAAGAAGTTTAAACAAAGTTATTCATAATCATAGATAAGCCCTTTAGGAATTTTTCCTTCTAATTATATGTATGCATTCTCTTTAGTATAACTATGGATTGTATTGCATAAGTTGTTCTGTTCTGCTTTATTATTTACTATTTATTTTAAACAGCATGTTCCCCTGTATCACTAAAGGTCTTAAAAAATCTGGGTTTTTGCTGTTTATCCATTTCCTTTGAGGACGCTTTGCCAGTTTGTTTATTTTTACTACAATAATCCAACAAAGAGCACTATTGTGTAAATGCATCTCTGGTTATTTCCAAGAAGAGTCAAGATATTGAAAACATATTTGTTTGAGTGGAGAGATGGGTGAATGGATGAACTGAAACATGGATGAATGTGTGAATGTTAACCACTGGCATGTAAATGTTTGCATAAGACACAAAGCTCCAAGAATATCCATTGACAAGTGAGACAAAAGTCAGTTTTTTTTTCATGAAAAGGTCTTGAGAATATTTATGCGTTGAATAAAACTACTTAGGGAGTTGAGATCCTAAGCCCAAGATGGAAAGAATATGACTGAGAGAAGCAGACCTCCAGGGAGACCAGAGAATCAGATACAGAACAGAAGTAGAAGGCCAGTGTCTCAGGAGTCACCGCATCCTTTGCAAATGCAGAGGAGGAGGCAAGATTGCAAGGTTGTGTGTTGATGTGACATGATCTGTGGAAGCAGAAAGAAAGTTAGGAGGGTTCTGAGGCTCCAGCGGGGTCTCTAGGTAAAGTCAGGATGATTTTTTCAAAATGGAGGGGGAAAGGAGTTGGTATTAAAGTGTGGGCAGATAGCAAAAGTCCACAGGAGCCTAGTTACTACAGAATATGAGAAGACACTGGCAAGGGCCACCCAGAGAGCTGGCCAAGCAGCTCTGCAGTGCTGCTTGATCCTGGAGGCCTCACAATGCCAGATGGAGGGGGGGAAGTCATGACTCAGCTTTGCTAGAAGGAAGGCATAGAAGGACAGGTCAAAGAAGGGAACCACCCGGGTGTCTTGGCAGGAATGTGAATGTTGTGACAACCCAGAATCAGGGCTTGATATCAGCACAGTGGAGGCAAGGCCGAGGGAACATATAGATTGGCAGAGTCCAAAGGATCAACTCCTCTGGGTTTCACTGCATCTCAGACAGAGCTCATAAGAGAAAGCAGGAGTGATGGGAGATCATGGTCAAGGAATTCCTGGAGTAGAGGAGTTTAAGATTTCAGAAGTAGGTAAATTTAGGCACAAGTCTAAGATACGGTCCTAGGACTGAGCACCTGAAGGATGTGCCATTGGGTTGAGAAGCTGAAAGTCATCTGGTCAAACCCAATGGACACTTAAGTCATCCAGAATAGAGATGAGTCTTAGAGTACAAAAGGAGACAAGCATCTGGTGAGAATGTTTTCTAGGAACATGAGCCAATGATTTAAACTGGATACATGGTCAAGAAAAGGAAGGCCAGAAGGTGGTAGACAGGATGACAGAATCTTCATCGACACAAGAACACCTGGCCCTCGGAAGGGAGTAGAACGGGATAAACAGGATTGCCATCAACAAAGGAGGGGAGGAGAGCCTGTTAAGCAAAGGCTGCTCCATGAGTAGAGTCAGAGTTCCTAGACCATGGTGAACAAGAGAAGAATGGACAGCAGTGAGTCCATGTGGCCAAGATGTAGTCAAGCACTCAGCATTTAATGGCAGGACTCTTGTACCAGCGAGGCTTATAGTCATGAGTAATGGAAAGTGTGTTCCAGTTGTCAAAGTAAGTGAATAAAATGCATTTTATGGGGTGTTATTTTTAGTTTTATAAGGCCAGATGTTCCAGCTGTGCATTGCCTTATGTGCCTGTATTTCCTGGAAGCGTCACACTCTCCATTTTCCTTACAGTCTGGAAACACCAAGTTTGGCCTCTGTTATCCAGAGTCAACCCTCCCATAACCTCACTTATTTGAAAGCTGGAAAAGGAAACAGAGGGGACATGATGGGCTTCGGAGTGGCCAAAACAGATGTCACAAAGCCCAGGAAATTTAGCCACTGAACATCAGTCACAGCTCATTGGATTTTAAGGCAAAACTTTAACAAAGAACAGTTTTCTGGGTTTTTAACCCAGAAGTGTAGGTTCTGATGCTAAACTTGAAGAGCAGATAGGGAATAATAAATCCAAAGGATCAGCTCTCAAAGAGGCCAAGCAGAAGAAACACGAGAGGCTGCCTCATTCTGGGGCCGTCAGGAGCAGCTAGGACAGGAAGAAATGTGTGGTTTGTGGCCATGATTCTGTTATTACCATAAAACTCTGTTACAATAAACAGTCCATTTCACCTGAATTGAGGGCCTCCAAGGTAGGGCCCCCTCCTCCCTCCCTGGCTGTCACCTTCCTTGAGTGCTCCTGTGTCCCTCCCATGGGGTCCAGGAGCTGAGCCATCACCCTATAGTCTTCTTATCTTGTGAGCCAGCTGCAAACGGAGAGCCCCTTTTCTTTTCAAGAGTTTTTGTACCAGGGTTTTGGGCCAGAAAAAGATAGAGAGAGAGAGACAGAAACAGAGACAGAGAAGAGAGAAAACAGATACATGGGAAAGTTTCAAAGAACGAGAAGTTCTCTAAGCAGTCATGCTACGGTCAATAAATATTTGTTGGGTGGATTAATGATCTGTTTAGGATGAACTCAGACCTCAGCCAAGCTCTCACTGCCCTTCCCCCAGGCCAGGGGTCTCAGCTGTCCTCTGGAAGTCAGAGTGTTTTATTTCCATCAGATGCTTTTGGATATTCGGGATGGAGGGACAGAGCGTCAGCTGGAGCACAGACTCCTGAAATAAGCCTGGGGCCCTGAGGTTTTTCCACATTTGAATCTGCCACACAGCGCTCCTCCCCTTGGCTCCTCCCTAGGCACCTTTCCTCCAGCCCATTCTTCCAAAGACTCGTTTGTAATGGCAGATCAGTCCATCTCTGGACTGGCTCCTGCAGTAAAAGAATCATTTGCTGACCCAGAGAATTCCTGATGAGTCTGCTGACTTGGTCCATTCTCCTTATTCCCTGGTACTAAGGAATCAAATAATTATTATATATATTTTACAAAAAAATATTAAGACCATTAATGTTTTATAAGCAGTGGTGGTGAACATCATAGTCTTCATTGTGAAAAGTGGACTTTTGGAGCCACTGTGTCCCAGCTCCACATGGACTCGATGAATGATGACAATAGGTCTCTCCCTTCATCTCAGACCACTCAGGGCTCTGAGTCGCTCACCATCTTCTCTCCTCAGTGTGTGCAGAGGTATGTGTGTGGCTAGTGGTGATAAAGGGATTCCTGGAGAATGAGAATGAGTTCTCAGCTTGAAATAAAATCTGCACAGAGAGACAGGGTAGAATCTTCTGGAAGTCAACAGAGTGGTCCAGAGTAGTGCTCTCTAAGAGTACAAAGACTGACTTCGGAAATGAGAAAACTTCCACTTTGGTTCAATTCCCCAGTCACTGTGCACAAATCATGAGCCAGATGTAGGCTACCTGCTAGAGATACAGAGAAGAAAATTCAGTCCTTAAATTTGCAAACCTCACAGTCCAGAGGGGTGAAATGGAAGCGGGAAACCGTTCAGATGCAGTGAATGAAGGGCGTAGGGTGAGGTCTGGATCTCTGATGTGGACAACTTAGTGAGGGGTGATGCCTTGTCTGAGCCAGCAAACATAACAGAAGTGGGTTGGAGGAAAAGATAGCAGGTCCAGTGCCGAGACTTACCATGATTCTTCTCTGAGCCAGGACCGTGTTAGCGTTAGAGACAATCGTAGAATCCAGTCCAGTGGAACACAAGGAGTCTTGCACAACAAAGCATGGCAGGAGACTCGCAGCTTGGGTTTTCATGGATTCGTTCATCCTGTGACCAGCAGGGCGTACATACAATGAGGACAGACCCAGATCCTGCAGCAATGGATGGAGAAAGATGCGATAAATCTGCTGGAGAAGGGGGTGGGGGTGGGTAGCTGGGGGTAAAGAGGAAAGTTGTTTTGCACACAGGTTGGTGGGGGGACGAGCAGGGCACAGAAAGTTGCCCTTTTCAGGAGTGGTGGCCTGGCCTGCAGGGAAAGGGCAGAGAGAGATCCCCCAGCCCCTAAGCCTAGTTCCTCCTCCCTGTGAGTTTTTAGAAGTGATTCTAGAAAGAGTGGGATCAACACATTTAACGGCCTGGTGCACCTTGGCCTCTTCTCAAGGGTGCTTTGGAAGAAAATCTGTTCTTCCTTTTGGGCCACTGGGGCATCCACCAGAGAGCCAAAGCAGAACAGAGCCCCTGGCCACCTTCAGGATCCCAGAATACTTTACTGTCTGGTGAGAGATGACGCTTTTCCAGGAAGGCTAATTCTTGTACTCTCCTAAAGGTCCACAGAACCAGAATGCAAGCTATTAGCTCCCTAAAACCCCTCTAAAATGAAAAGCCTGTATTTCTCAACATTTTAATGAAATGCATTTTATTTTTTTAAGTTTATTTATTCTGGGGGAGGAGGGGGGGGAGAGAGAGCAGGGGAAGGGCAGAGAGAGAGGGAAAGAGAGAGAATCCCAAGCAGGCTTCGCACTGTCAGCTTGGAGTCTGATGCAGGGCCGGAACTCACGAACTCATGAGATCATGACCTGAGCCGAAATCCAGAGTGAGACGCTTAGCTGACTGAGCCACCCAGGTGCCCCTAAAATGTATTTTAGAGCTGAAATCTTGACTACTCAAAACTCTGGTCTGGCTAACCAGGTGGCAAGTTTCTATGCCATTGTTGCTGTCATTGTTTCCAAGCAACATTATAGACTGCATGATGGGACTGTAGAGTTCATTTTGAATCGTAACGGCACATGAGGCTTCTTTAAAACTGATTTTCGTGTAGAATCAGAACAGATGCAAATTATTTTTCCTGCCATTGACAGATCTGTTGCTTAAAGAAATCCTGTTTTTCGAATGTTTCAATCATATTATCTCCTTCAAGGTATTCTCTTCATTTGTTGCCTTTAATTCTTTCACATCATGTCACGTATCTTTCCTTTTGACATTTCACAACAGTAACACGGCAGCTGGGCCATGCCACATTACTGCAGCCTTAGTGTATGGAGGGTTTTATTTGATTTTAGACTTCCAGATAACAAGTGTGGGTGTTGGGGCACCCAGGTGGCTCAGTCGGTTGAGCGTCCAACTTTGGCTCAGGTCATGATCTCCCAGTTTGGGAGTTCGAGCCCCACGTCGGGCTCGGCGCTGACAGCTCAGAGCCTGGAGCCTGCTTCGAATTCTGCGTCTCCCTCTCTCTCTGCCCCTCCCCTGCTCATGCTCTGTCTCTCTCTGTCTCTCAATAATAAATAAACGTTAAAAAATAAATTAAAAAAACAAGCATGGGTGCTGATTGCAATGAATAAGAAGCCCTATTTCTCTGTGTGCCACCAGCGTGAATTTTGATCGCGTGATGATTTCACATTTGTTAATCCCTTATAGTCAATGATCAGTTCCTGTGGGGCAGGGGGAGGGCACAGGATTTTGCATGGAGCAGCATGGAGACTGGGTCTTGCCCTCTCCATATGAGGGGAGCCTGTGGTACGTGACTCACATCTAACACATAGAAGTTGGTGACTGTCTAGTGTAAGGTTGACAATTGATACTTTCATCCATTTAGTTCAGCAAATTTGCATCAAGTAGCTACTATATGCCAGGCACTGAGCTACACGTGGAGTAGTTAGTGATGAGTAGTTACACACACCTTCTTTGGGGAGACAGATGATAAGCCCACTTAGGAAACACAATGGCGAGTTCAATGAAAAGTATAGATGAGGTAGTGGTAGGGCAGAATACGAGTGTGTGCGTGTGTTCATGTGTGTGTGTGTGTGTGTGTGTGTGTGTGTGTGTGCGCTATCAAGTGTTAGGAGAACGCTTTAGCTAGGGTGGCCTGGGAACATGTCTCTGAAGAGGTGAGGTTTCAGCTGAGACCTGATGCAGGAAAGAGAGGCACATGAAGAGCATTTCAGGCAGTGGTGATGCACATAGAAAGTTCTGGAAGTACAGGAGTCCTGGGGCGGGGGGGGGGGGGGTACAAAGACTGGTGGAACAGAAAGGAAGCCAATGTGACCGAAGCAAAGTGAACAAGGGAGTGAGAAAATGGAGGGGGTACAGATCAAAGAAAAGAGTTAAGAGCACTGGGGTGTCATTAAAGGAATTTTTTAAACATTTTTCAAAATACGAGAATAATTTTAGATTTGCAGACAAGTTGTAAAGATAGTACAGAGATTTCCTGTATACTCTGAACCTATTTTCCTCTGTTGTTAATCTCCTACATTTGTGGGATGCATTTGTTCGTAACTAATTAACCGATAACAATACATTTTTGTCATAGTTTGCAATTTGTTTTTTTTGAGTGCTTCCTTTCTTTCTAGCACTATAAGGTGCTCCAGACCCACCTGGTACATTTCCTGCCCCAGCCCTACCACCACCAGTCATTTCCTCAAGGGTCCTCATTCCTTTTATTGGAGAAGGGTGGTAGAAACCAAGATCTGGGTGCCAGGTGTGCTCATTGCCATGGGGTGCCTCTGCTCTGAACTCTCAGTAGAAAGAACTTAGAAATGTCTGTGTGTGAAGGGCACCTGGGTGGCTTGTTAAGCGTCTGACTTCGGCTCAGGTCATGATCTCGCGGTCCATGAGCTCGAGCCCCGCATCGGGCTCTGTGCCCGGAGCCTGCTTCGGATTCTCTGTCTCCTTCTCTCTGCCCCTCCCCCGCTCTCATTCTGTCTCTCTCTTACAAAAATAAACATTAAAAAAATAATTTAAATAGAAGACATGTCTCTGTGTGTGCTAACCCAGATATCTGCAATTGCCTCTGTGTTTATCCGTATGTAGCCGTATCAGGATAGATGCAGATCAATGTTTCCAACCCTGATGCTGTATCATGCATACACTCTCTCTCCATACCGCAGCTTATCTCTAACCTCCTACTCCAAGAGGCAGGGACCCAGTCCTCACCACTTGCTGCCCATTTCTGTGACTGTCCTATTCCAGCAGGCATATACTGGTTTCCGAGTTGTTAGCCCCTATGTCCCCAAGAAACAGCTTCACCAGCCATAGCACGGTGCCCGTGTACAGCTCCTTTTGCCTCTAGCCTTACAGACTCCACTCGTTTCCTAAGTTTCTCAGGTCAGCCCCTCTTTTCCCCTTCCACCCTCAGTGGCGTGGTTTCCTGCATCTGTGAGAGAGTCACGTTCTTTGGTCATAGTCCGTGTTCCATCCTGGGACCCCCCGGCCTCCGTCAAGGCTTTCTCTGTCTCATTTACCTTTCTCGAGCCCCCTCCGATTTCTGAATGGGAACCGAGCTGCAGGGAGTTGAGTTGGGGCAGGAAGACACAGACGGGCCAACACAGCCTGCAGGTGAGGGAGGACAGGGTTTGGACCTGGGTGACTGCTTTGGAGATGAAAACATGTACATGAGCTCAATTGTGGGCATAGGTGGATAGATTTGAGGTTAGTTTTTGCAGTAAGTGTTAAGATGTCCCAGAGGGAACTAGACCTCCCCATTCCATTTTGTCCTGAAACCAGCCTCAGCCTCCTCCCTCCCAGCCCTGAGTCCAGCGTTAGGCCTGGTAGAAAGCTTTAAGGGTGACTCATCATACCCCAGAGAATCGTGCTCACTAGCAAAAACGCTTTATTATTCACGTGGATAATGTCTCTCAGTGCGGTTGAGTCAGGCCGTCCGATCATCATAAACATAGTTGCCGGGCTGTTTTAAAGAGTTATGAGTGTGAGAAGGACGTCGCTCACCTCCGCCATCTGCTCAGCACCAGGAACAGCTGAACGAGGTCTGGCAAAGGGGACAGTATATACATTTTCTGCCCCTTTGATAGATTTGTTTGGGGAACATGTTCTAGTGATTAATGAGCCATTTCCTTACTGATACACAACACGTGTCCCCATTAACAAATAAATGATTCCAGGGCAGGCTTGGCGGAGCCCTGCCTTGACCATATCTCAGGATGCAGCCAGAGGGGGCGGGCCAGGAGGGGCTGGTGTCTGGGAGGAGGTCATGACCCGGGGTGGACAGGCCTGGAGAAATACCTTTCTTTGCAGGCTGGTGGACGTGGTGAGCATGGTGGGGGACCCAGGGAACCCACAGAGGGGCAGGTTGGGGCACCCAGGCTGCAGGATGCAAAGTTCCCTCCTGTCCATTCCGATATCACTCCTCCTGATAGTTCCTGCAAACATGAGCTCCTGCCTGAAGGATGCATCACTCTCCCTCCGACTCGTGCTAGCACATCTCATGTCACACCTGCTCAGTGCCTTTACCAGGGCTGTGATGAGCCCCATGCAGAGTCCAGGCACTCTCTCCCAGGACTTCGGACGATGAGATAGAGAGCCAACAACCCAGAGTATACTTGTCACCCCAGCCCCCAGAAGGATTCCCTTAAAGCAGCCATTGTGAGGTCCAGTATCCCTGGGACGATCCCCAAAGAAGCCTCCCTCATGTGAGGTTCCCAGCTCAGAGCCATCTGCCAGGGCTCGCTCCCCACGAAAGGGGTCAGTGAGCCAGATCAGGGCCCCGCCCAGCTCAGGTTTATTAATCTCAGGGTCTGCAGAGTCTCAAGGACCACCTCCCAACCCTGCATCTAATGCAGGTTCCCAAGACTGGGAGAGATGCAGCCCTCTCCCTACGGAAGGCAGAGGAGCAGTTTCCAAGGTCCCAGAGACCCAAGCAGCTTGGCCATGTCCACTTCTGAGCACGCTTTCTCCAACCCTGCCTCTGCTCCCGTTTTCCCCTGGCTCTTTCCTTTTCTCTGCCTGGTGCCCCTTTGCATTCTGCAGCTCTCAGCTCACATGTCACCTTGTCTAAGAAAACATGCTAGTTAGGAGAGACATCCTCCTCTCAGCTCCTATAATGTGCCATGCCCGTCCTAAACATAGGATTCTCGTATTGTCACGGGAGTAGCATTCTTAGTAACTTCCTCATTCTCTGGAGTGTGGGATTCTTAAGTCACAGATGAGGTCTTCATATTCCTGGAACCTCCGAAAAGTACACACTCAACAAGTGCCCGCGGAAGGAAGATTCAGATGAAGGAATGAGCCCGATCACTTCATAGGGTCTTTTTCTTCTTCCGGGTGGAGAGACCCCCACCTTGTAGTTCACAAAGAATTAAGACCGATCATGGAATGACTCCTTCCCGGGGATACTTTAAAGCACAAAGAAAGGGAACTGGAATTTGTTAAGTACTTTCCAATGCTTCTCAAATTGTGGATTGTGAAATCAGTTTAGAAGGTGGTGGCCAGCATTTGTTGAACGGAACGGAACGGAACGTAGTATAGGATGAAGTACAATGGTAAGGGAAATCATACCCACATGGTAAGGATAAGTGCTGTTTAATTCCATTTAAATTACAGCATTAACCACACACACACAGACAGACAGGAATGCCTGTAGTTTGGGGGAATCTGTCCTACATTTGTGGCTTCAGTCTTGGCCTTCAGAAGGCCAGCTAGCTGTATGCCTATTTCACCTCAGTTCTGGCTTCCCCAATCCTATGTGGATCAAGGATTGTGTGATCGTGTAGTATAGGTTATTATACTATCTAATCAGTTTAACAAAACAATAACTTGGACAAAGAGATGACATTCAGATTTGTTATCAGCATATGAATATTTGTTTCCAAACCTAGATAGCCATTCCAGATATAACCAGGAATAAAAATCTCCTTGTCTACTTTATATTTTAAAATTCCACCAATCCGTGGAAACATAAGTGCGTATTCAATATTGCATGAGCAGAATGCTACTATTAATAATAATATGAATTCTATTTTATATCAAATATCATTACAATTTTTCATATACTTAAACAAGAACAAATATTGGTAGATACTGAAGAGAGTGGCCATGTGTTAGGTGGTGTTAGGAATAGCATTGCTTTCTTTGGAACCAAAAATATTCATAAAAATTGAAATAGTAACACAGGCAGAACAGAAGTTAGTTCTAGCCTTCGTAGAAATTTTTGGGTGCTGGTATTTATAACAGTAAACACAATAAATAACTGTATTTCTATTTTTTATTATTTAATTCCATTTAGCTCATGAGTGTTTTAAGAAAAAACAATCCACTTGAGAATACTTCACACCTTATATGGAAGAATTAAAAACAGAAATGTCAACATTTGCCATCTTGAAATATTATAAAAGGCAAAAATCCAAAATTATGATCTTTAGCAAATGGAATAATCAAGACACAATAAACAGTGTAAGAATATGAAGGAATTAAATCTCAGGAACCCATTTTCAACTGAGGTCAGAGGAGGAGCAAAGTATTGGAGGACATCCCCCCCTTCTCTGTTTCATGGTGCAAATGTGCAGTAGGGTGCCAGGAGTGAGAGGTGCCCGTGCCAAGAGATCATCGCTCCTGCACCACACTGCCAAACTTCAACATTTTGGTCTCTACATTTTTTTGAGAGAGAGAAAGAGAAAGTGCACAAGCAAGAGACAGTGGCAAAGAGAGAGCGAGAGAGAGAGAGAGAGAGAGAGAGAGAAGCTTAGGCAGACTCCACGCTCAGCACAGAGCCCGATGCCGGGCTTGATCCCATGACCCTGGGATCATGACCTGAGCCAGCCTCAAGAGTGGGACGCTCAACTGACTGAGCCACCCAGTCACCCCTTGGTCTCTAAAATTTTAATAAAAACACAATAATAAATAAGATTTAAATAAAAGTTTAAATAAATTTGAATTTTATTTTTTTATTATTAAAACCCAGATACTTTGATCTTAGTGTCAGTCAGTTGTTGATTTTAATATTTGGTCATTCAACATTTGACCAATACATGTATTCAGTGCATCTCTAATGTCTCTGTGTGTGCGCACGTATGTGCCTGCAGTGTGTCCATGTGGGCACATGTATCTACATGTGAGTGTGTGCATGCGTCTGTGTGTGTGTGCATGTGTGCTTCTGCATTTGGAGACTAACGTGTGTCTTTGTCACAGCCCACGCTGGGATTATGCATCCAGAGCGGGTTTATAAGGGTTCCTCCTCCTCAGCATCATCCTGAGCTGGGACTGACTTGGGTTGGATCTAAGGTTTTCCCTGGAGGAAGGTGAGAGTCCTAGGGATAGTGTCCTCCCAACCTTCTCCAATGATAATCTAGGTTACATTTAGGGACTTCCTCTTGATCCTATGCTCCTCCATTGATTCATAGATTCAGGGGCAGCCTCTGGAGTCTAGTATGTGGAACGACACAGTGGCTGTTTCCTGCAAGAGACTCTGAGGAACTCGGGATGGTGTATGAGGATTCCACGGGACTGGAGATAGCTCTGTACCCTAGTTACACTTCAATAGATATGTTGAGGAGGCCCCACAAACATCCCAAAACTACGGGTGTGTTTTTAAGAGTGTTTATAACTGTCTTCTTATTTTCAAAGGGGCCAGTGACCCAGAAATGGATAGAAGCCCACTTCTCTGAGAGTTTCATCAAACTTCTGAGTCACCGGCATTAATCCTGGACTGCTTTTGATGTGATGGTAGGAAAATCCTATTCTCTGCTCTGCAGCTGGTAGCAATCCAACATAAAGCAATGCAAGATCAGAGTGTCATGCTGAAGGTCCGGGCGTGAGTCAGTTGCTAGGAGGGGATTAGTCAGGGCAAGGAGAACTGTAGCCTGCCCAGGGTACCCAGAAGGTCCTGAACAGTTTCTGACCCAGCTATAGAAAAAGAGCATGTGGCCCAGGAACAGGGCAAATGAAGGACGGTATTTAGACTCAGAACCCTGAACACTTTCCTGGAATGCAGGGGTCAAAAATCCCTGGTCATTTGGCAAAACGGAAATAGGAAGAAATTTGAAAATTTTAACACACCAATAACCAGCAAAGAAATTGAGTCGGTAATCAGAAAAAATCCCCAACAAACAAAAGTTCAGGACCAGATGTCTCTATAGGTGAATTCTACCAAACATTTAAAAAAGAGTTAATATCTATTCTTCTCAAAGTATTAAAAAAAACAGAAGAGGAAGGAAAACTTTGAGATTCATTCTATGAAGCCAGGATTACCCTGAAACCAAAACCAGATAAAGACACCACTAAAAAAGATAACTACAAGTCAATATCCCTGATGAACATAGATGCAAATATTCTCAAAAAAATACTATCAAACCAAATTTAGCAGTATATTTAAAAAAAAATCATTCACCACAATCAAGTGGGATTTATTTCTGGGTGGTTAAGGATGGTTCAATATTCTCAAATCAATCACTGTGATACATCACATCAGTAAAAGAAAAGATGAGAACCATATGATGATTTCAATGCAGAAAAAGGCATTTGACAAAGTACAACATCCATTCATGATGTAAAACTGTCAACAAGGTAGGTTTAGGGGGAACATAGCTCAGCATAATAAAGGCCATATATGAAAAACCCACAGCTAACATCATCCTTAATGGGGAAAAAACTGAGAGCTTTTCCCCTAAGGTCAGGAACAAGATAAAGATATCCACTTTTATTCAACATAGTACTAGATGTCCTAAACAAGGCAATCAGACAACAAAAAGAAATAAAAGACATTGGTAAAGAAGGAAAACTGTCACTATTTGCAGGTGACATGATGCTCTACATAGAAAATCTTAAAGACCCCACAAAAAAAACCTGCTAGAACTGATAAATGAATTTAGTAAAGTCACAGAATACAAAATCAAGTTTAGAAATCTGTTGCATTTCTATACACCAATAATGAAGCAGCAGAAAGCGAAATTAAGAAAACAACCCTATTTACAATTGCACTCAAAAAAAGAGAGATTAAGGAATAAACTTAATCAAAGAGCTGAAAGACCTGTACTCTGAAAACTATAAAACACTGATGAAAGAAATTCAAGAATCCACAAAGAAATGGAAAGACATTCCATGCTTATGGATCGGAAGAACAAATATTGGTAAAATGTCTATACTGCCCAAAGCAATCTACACATTTAATGCAATCCCTATCAAAATACTAACAGCATTTTCACAGAACTAGAACAAACAATCCTAAAATTTGTATGGCACTACAAAAGACGCTGAATAGCCAAAGCAACTTTGAAAAAGAAAAGCAACCTGGAAATATCATAATTCTGGGCTTCAGTTATATTACAAACCTGTAGTAATCAAAACAGTATGGAGTTGGCACAAAAATAGACACATAGATGAATGGAATAGAATAGAAAATCCAGAAATAAACCCACAATTATATGGTCAATTACTTTTCAACAAAGCAGGAAAGACTATCCAATGGGAACACGAATGTCTCCTCAACAAATGATGTTGGGAAAACTGGACGGCTGCATGCAGAAGAATGAAACTGGGCCACTTTCTTACACCAGATACAAAAATAAATTCAAAATGGATTAAAGACCTAAATGTGAGGGGCGTCTGGGTGGCTCAGTCAGTTAAGTGTCTGGCTCTTGATTCTGGCTCAGGTCATGATCTCAGGGTCATGAGATCATGCCCTGCGTCGGGCTCCCCTAAGTGTGGAGCCTGATTAAGTTTCTCTCCCCTCTCTCTGCCCTCTGCCATGTGGACTGTCTCTGTTTCTCTCTCAAAAAAAAGACTTAAATGTGAGACCTGAAACCATAAAATTCCAAGAAGAAAACACACTAACCTCTTTGTCATTGGCTATAGCAAATTCTTTCTAGATATGTTTCCTGAGGCCAGGGGACAAAAGTAAAAATGACCTATTGGGACTTCATCAAAATAAAAGATTTCTGCACAGCAAAAGAAACAATCAATAAAACTAAAAGGCAACCTACAGAATGGAAGAAAAATTTGCAAATGACATATCCCATAAAGGATTATACATCCAAATATATAAAGAACTTATGAAACTCAACAACCAAAAAAAAAATCCAATTAAAAAAGGACAGAAGATATGAACAAACATTCCTCCAAAGAAGACGTCCAGATGGTCAACAGATACATGGACAGAGTCTCAACATCACTCTTCATCAGGGAAATGCGAATCAAAACCATAATGAGATATCACCTCACACCTGTCAGAATGGCTGAAATCAGCAACACAAGAAATAATGAGTGTCGGCGAGGATGTGGAGAAAAAGGAACCCGTGTGCGCTGTTGGTGGGAATGCAAACTGATGCAGCCACTGTGGAAAATGGCATGGAGGTTCCTCAAAAAAGTTAAAAATAGAACTACGTCATGATCCACAGCAATTATGCTACTGGATATATGCCCAAAGAAAACAAGAACACTAATTAAAAGGGATACATGCACCCCCATGTTGATAGCAACGTTATTTACAAGAGCCAAGATATGGAAACATCTATCCATCAGGAAGACGTGTGTGTGTGTGTTACACACTCACACTCACACACACACACAATGGAATATTACTCAGCCATAAAAACAAATGAAATCTTGCCATTTGCAACAACATGGATGGCGCTGGAGAGTATAATGCTAAGTGAAATAGAGAAAGACAGATATCATATGATTTCACTCGTGTGTGGAATTTAAGACACACAAAAAAATCAAGCAGAAAGAAAAAAAATAAGAGAAAGAGATATAGAAAGAAAGAAACAGACCCTTAACTATAAAGAACAGACTCACGGTTACCGGAGCAGAGTTGGGTGAAGAGAATGGATTAAATAGGTGATGGGAATTGAGGAGTGAACCTGTTGTAATGAGCACAGGGTGATGTATGGAGGTGTTGGATTGCTATATTGTACACCTGAAACTAATATAACACTGTTAACATACAGCGGTAACTAATTGGAATTAAAATAAAATCTTTTTTAAAAAGCTCCGGTCCGTTGGGAAATGAAGTTCATTCATTACAAGTCAAATTGCCTTGTAAACAACTATTGCTGAACCCCAGAAGGAAAGCTCCTTTGGTCCGGACTTGGCATGTGCCTTCGTCATCTGCCTCATTCTCCGGAGGGCTAAAGGAGGTCATGAAGAGCTCTGAGCCAAAACGTAGTCTCATGGTTAGACCACGTGTTTGTCCTTTGGTACTTGGGGCTGTGTAAAGTCACAGATGGACACACGAGCCGGACATTCCGCTTCATGTGGACTGCAGTGTAGGAGTGTGAACCGGGCTCTGCAGAATTCAAAGATTTCCTGACGCAGCCCATCTGCGCTGTGTGTACGAGGACTCGGGGGTTCACGTTGGGTGAAGTCACATCCTTCCATTTCCTGGGCAGCTTCAGTGCCTGCACCGGAGTTTCTCTTTCCCGTTTATCCCAAACCTATCCTGGCTGTGGTTCCTCAATGACACTGAACCTGCTCTTTATCCTCATTTTTGGTGCCTCATTCTTAAACTTCTCTCCTTGCTCCTGCTTCGTTGACCCTCGTGGGCCTACTCGGTCTTCACGATTGTCAGTCAGGATTCTGTAGTTGCAGATAACAAGAGTAGACTATGAGTAACTAAAGCAAAATAGTGTTCTGTAGGACAAATACAGGGAATGTCTCACAAAATAGACAGCTAAAAGCCGACAGTTGCAGGGTCTGTAGATGGCAAAAACTGATGGGCGGATTCCTCAGGACTCAGCTTTCATGACTGACATGTCTGAGCCAGGGTCCGACCCTGACCCACTCGGCTGGATGTTTAAACATCAGAGAGGATCTCATTTGTTTAGTTTGGACCATCTTCCCCCATGGATGGTGTTGGATGCACCTGGAGCGGTGGTGGAAGCAGAACGTGGTGCATCCCCAAATGAAGGTCAAGGACTTGTTACCAGGATATGGGAGAAAGGATCCTGGGCAGGTAGAAACAGGGGCATCCGTCAGAATGCCTCACAGAGGACACAGACCCAGGAACAAGACAAAGCATGCACAGTGGGCAGGGGCATTTCTGAGTGCAGCCACATTCTTCTCTGCTGAGCCTCACAAGCTCAGACTGGTAACGAAAGTTCCCTGGAGCCAGCTTGTGCTCACCCCTCCTGGCAGGACGGAGGTTGATGGATTTTGTTTATGCAAATGGACCATTTGGTAATCTTGCAGACACACTCCAGCTATTGTCCCACAGGATATGAGATAAAACTTGCATGCCCCAGGAAGGGCGAGCCTCAAGCAGAATGTCATTTCAGCGAGGAATTAGATAGGGGAAGACACAATCTCTGACTGAAAGTCTGGAGCTCAGCACCCCTTCAGAGCCCACCGAGACAAAGACCGAGGCCAGCTTTGAACTGTAACACAGAAGTGGGCGCCCCGGGTCAGGAAAAATCTGCCACAAACCAGCTGGTGTCCTTAGATAGTCAGCTCACCTCCTTGAACTTCAGTGTTTTCATCATGAAAATGTTAAGGTAGCCATCCTCACAATAGCCCTCTGTGAATCTATAGTCAACAGGCGAAGGCTGGACAATGAGCAGGGCTCACTGTCCATAACTCCATTCTAGGACTTCTGTCACAGTGCATGACTGTGTGTGTGTGTGTGTGTGTGTGTGTGTGTGTGTCCCATGGTACAGCCATTTCTTCCATGGCTGGAATTCTTATTCATATCTATAGCCAACATATCTAGCACAGTGACTGATGTATAATCAGCTCCTGCTGGATATTTGTTGAACAAAAAAATGGATGCATGGATGGATGAATGAATGATTGAATGAATGAATGAATGAAGATGACTCAGAGGCCAGACTCCATTACCTTAGAGGATGCCATGAACAAAACAATGAAGTAGGCCCCCTTCTGCTTAGAGCATCTAAGAAAGGAAACACCTAGCTCAGCTGTGCTGGTGTGATATCCTTAGTGTCACCTGTTCTGTAGCTCAGAAAACTTCTCTCTTTGGAGCCTTCTGAAAACAGAAAACCATGATGCTTATGCAGGGGGGTGGGGATTGGGTCAGTAGAGTCCCTAAAATTTCCAAGAGTAACTGGGTGGGAGGTTCACATTAGAATCAACCTCATCCAGGGCATGGTGAGAGCCTCATAGCAGAGCAGAAGCCCCTTACATGTCCTCTGTGGTGACATAGGGCTGTGTCAAGAAGGGTGTGGAGTCAGAGCATCACCCAGTGCCCCCAGTGTCATGACACTCAGGTAATAACCCTGAGGCAGGACAAGGTCTTTGTTTCTTTTCTTTTCTTTTTTTTAAATTTTTTTAAAAACCTTTATTTATTTTTGAGAGAGAGAGACAGACAGACAGACAGAGTGAGAGCAGGGGAGGAGCAGAGAGAGGCAGAGACACAAAATCCAAAGCAGGCTCCAGGCTCCAAGCTGTCAGCGCAGAGTCAGACGCAGGGCTCAAACCCACAAACCGTGAGATCATGACCTGAGCCAAAGTTGGACGTTCAACCGACTGAGCCACCCAGGCGCCCCAAGGTCTTTCTTTTCAAAGGCCATCCAAGGACTTGGGAGTTACAGACAGACCACATGTCCTGGAGAGCTCTACAGTTTTCTCCCCATCAACCCCCAAAAATGGGCTGCGGTTTTCACAAGAGCCAAAAGGTGGAAGCAAGCTAGGTCATCATCGAAAGAAGAATGGAGAAACAAAATGTAATCTGTCCACACAATGGCGTGTTATTCAGCCTTAAAAAAGAAGGACGTTCTGATACATGGACAGACCTTGAGAACATATGCCAAGTGAAATAAAGGCAATCACCAAAGATACTGTATGATTCCACATATATGAGGTTCCTAGAGTGGTCAGATTCACAGAGACAGAACATAGAGGGAAGATGGTTAAGGGCTGGAGGCGGGGGGGCAGGGAGGGGAGGAAGGCTAGTGTCTACAAGGTACAATTTCAAATTCCAGAGATTGGTTGCACCACAATGTGCATGTACCCAACATTACTGAACTGTACACTTAAAAATAGTTAAGGGGCACCTGGGAGGCTCAGTCGGTTGAACGTCCAACTTTGGCTCAGGTCATGATCTTGCTGCTTGTGGGTTCGAGCCCCACTTTGGGCTCTGTGCTGACAGCTCAGAGTCTGGAGCCCATTTCGGATTTTGTGTCTCCCTCTCTCTCTCAAAAATAACTAAACATTTTAAAACATTGTTGAGATGGTTAAGAGAAAGAAAGCAAGAGTTCTGGTTGCAACCACATCGCTGATGCAAGGAGCTCGGAAATTCAGATTTCAAAGAGAAGCAATGTGGAATCCTATGTCAGCTCTGCTGATAAAGGAAGGAATTAAAATAAATGGCAAGCAACAAAGTAGGCAAAATGAGCCCATAGATGTGAGCTGGGGGCCTCCCTGCTCCTCAAGAACCAGGCATAGATAGCTCAGTCTCCTGCCAAGGCCCCGGTGCGTGGCAGCCTCAGGCCCTACCCTAAACCCCCACACTTTTGAGGACATCCCACAGCCTCCGCGTCCAGGCTCCTGTTCCCGTGTGCATAGCACAGATGTGAACCCCACACCTCTCTGTGCCTCATAAAAAGCCACAAACTCAAAGTAATTTGAGCACTCTGGGGTCTGGGGGTTGGCGATGTGAAAGGAGGGGTTTCCACTGCCAAGATGCCATGAACGGCAGGGACACTGTAGGCATCACCTGCTAAGGACCGGTGCAGGCTGTCCGAGTTGGCCGCCCCACCACCAAACTTCACTGGCACCATTGCTTTCCAAACCCACCCCCATTTCCTGCCTTCCTCAGCATTCCCCACTCTCCCAAAAAAAGTCAATGCCTCCATGGGAGTCTCAGAACACCTTCTTCCCTCTGTGGGCCTTCAGCACCGGGTCATGTAGGCCTCCAGTGGTTCATCTCTGTGCCAGACCATCAGCAGAATGGTCCAATCAACGTTACTTCTCCACCTGTGTGGAATTCTCACGTCCACTGCTAGGATAACACAGGGCTATCCATGGTGTCACTGGGTTGCTGAGAAATTTAGCTCGTTGTGCAGGGTTGGGGGAGAGGATTCGCATTTCCATCCAGGTCTTACATCAAAGCAGCGGAATAAGCTTTGGACAGAGTTAGATGCAAAAGTAATCCACAGAAGGCAACATTTAATCTAAGCTCTTGAGACTGAAAGTAATGGGAGAAATAATAAAAATGGAAATTGACAGGCTCAACTACACGAAAATACAAAATTCCTAAATAAATAAGCGAAGTTTGAAGGCCTTGGAACAAATCTGTGTCGAACATGGCTGGTTTCGACCTCTTCTGTCCACAGCTCAGACAACCAATAAAAACAACAGCAACGCCTTTAATATAAGAGAAAGCGCTGATTCTCTGCAACAGTTTTCTCTGCACATGAAATAGAAACAAAGTGTTTTTTCCAGTCACTTTTAAAAGAACATGCAATACGACATCAAATGTCATTTATTGTCTATACAATTGTCAAAAGATTTCAATGACAATCCTCAATGCTGACAAATCGCGGTGACATGGAGAGAATAAAAACTTTTTACGGAATATTATGTCCCAACAAATCTTCTGGAAAGCAATTTTGGCAATAACGATGAACAGCCTTAAAGTGTTCATTTGGGTCAATCTTTCTAGACTCTGTCCTAGGTACACACACTGAAATATTGCAATACGTACCTAGCGTTTTCTCAGTCTCACTTATAAGTATGAAAATCTTGCAATAATTTGGCTAACAACATTGGAAAGGCTAAATGAATTGCCATATCGATATAATGAAACATTATGCAGGCACGAACAATTACGCTTTGGTGGATATAAATGACACTTAGTCAACATTAATTTAAAAAGCAATGTTAAAAACATTCTATATGCATTGATATATATTATAAATAAGCATGCATATATATATATATATTCATAATATTTTTGGTAAAAGACTGGAAATATGCTGAGTCAATTGGATATCCTCCTGGGAAAACACACACCATAAAACAATCACTCCCAGATTTATTATAGATTTAAACGTTGAAGGAAAAACAGTGAACGATGTAGAAAAAAACAGAGCATCCTTATGAATATGAAGTAGGTAGAATTCTCTTTTTTTTTTTTTTTTTGAAGCAGGTAGAATTCTTAAGCAGAACATAAAATTGCTGAACTGTAAGGGAAAAAAGGATTAGCATAACATTTTAATATCTTGAGGAATAGAAATGCAAGCCACAGAGCAGGGGAGATTTGCTGCACATGCGTCTGAAAGGGATTTACAACCAGAATTATAAAGAACTCCTACAAATCAGTACAAAAAAGAAAATGAGTAGCCTATTGGCCAAACAGGTGAAAGATATGAATGGGCACCTCACAAATGAAACCATCCACACAGCCGCTACACGGGGAGGAAAATACAGCGTTGGCCACACTGTGGACAGAGCGACTCGCTCGCTCCTCCGCTGCCCGTGAGAGCGTAACTCCCTACAACCACTTGGGAAAACTGGATCGGCTAAGGTTGGACACAGATGTCAATAAATGGAACACGGGTAAATACAGTGAGCTCTGCTCACACAAGAGAACGCCATAGAGCAGCGACAAGGAGCAGCTATGTGGGGGTGGGGGTCTCAGAAACACGATGTTGAGTACAAACATCCGGTTCCAAAAACGAGGCATACTGTGTGATTCCATTTACGTCAAGTTCGAAGATAAGAGGAAAACGTAATCCGTGGTGCTGTCACCCCGGAGGCGAGGGGGTGGGGGGACCAGGAGGGGCGCAGGAAGTGCTTCTCGCTGTGGCCAAAGCTGTTTATTTGGGTAGCGGGTTGCACGGATGTGTACAATCTGTGAAAATGTGGCAGGCTGCACTGTTATTAGGACTTGTATACGTTTCGTATCTCTATGTTGCTTAAAGGTTTGTTTAGGGCCGTGAGAAATAATCCCTGAAAAGGACACAGGTCGTTCCAATCTCTGGACGGTGGGGTTCCTTGCTTTCTTCTTTGTGTTTGTTTTCTGAAACGAGCATGTGTTACTTGTAAAACAACTGTTCTGCTTTGGGTTTTGCTTGTTTTGAGGACAGCCTGCCTGCCTTCAGCAGAGCGAGCCCTGCGATGTATCACACCTGCTGGGCAAGGGTGCCCCCGGGGGGGACGGAGGGCACACGACGGGGTTCCCGCTCTCAGGGCAAGGCCCACTGGTGACACAGCTCCTCGTAATGCTGAAGCCGGAACCGAAACGCAGGCACGTTTTCGGGAGCTCAGGGGGTGTCCCTGCCCTCCGCTGGAACTGCTCCCTCCCGGCTCCCCAGCCCGTGCAGTCCGGCCTCTGGCCACACGGGCACCATCGAAGGCACGCCAGTCCAGAAAGCCAAGAGTGGATCCCAAACTGTCCTTCATGGACCGGAGCGTCAAGGAGGAGAAAGGTTGTAAACCCACTCCGCGTACAGCTCTTTCAAGGGGAGAGAGAACCGGTGTCAGAAGACGCCGATGCGTTGACGTTCTGATGGTCCAGCCAACAGCACGTCTTACCTGACACGCCCTGTCATCCACATCCTTTTGGTTTCAAATCTCAGACCACCTGACTCACACTGGGTTACATAGCAAAGACAGAAAAAATTCGGAGGTGGGCTCGGTATCCAGGCGTCCTTTCCTCTGGACCCTGACTCAGACTTGCCCACCTCTCTCTGTTGGCCACCCCTCCCCCATGCTGGCGAGATGGCGGCAGCAGCCGCCAAATCCACCTGCTTCCTCATTCAGTTCTGACCAAGACCTGAGCTTTGATCTGATGGAACGCTCCTGAACCAACCCCAGTGACGGGGAGAATGGCATGCTCTGAGGTCGTGATTTACCTGACGTGTCCACTCTGCCAGGGACACTTGGTATCCTGTGCCGAGGGTGGGGTCACCGCTACCCACACTGCTAACCGGGGAAGGAGGGCGTGGGGAGGCAATCCTGAGTTCCATTCCATATCCGTGTGCAAAATGGTTGTCCGACCTTAGGTTTCTTAGGTGCAGATTTGGAGTTCATCACTTTAAAAGGACGGAGAAGGGGGGACTCCTGGGTGGCTGGGTCGGTTAAGCCTCCGACTCTTGGCTTCAGCTCAGGTCATGGTCTCACGGTTCGTGAGTTCAAGCCCTGCATCGGGCTCTGTGCTGACAGTGAGGAGCCTGCTTGGGATTCTCTCTCTCTCTCTCTCTCTCTCTCTCTCTCTGTCTCTCTCTCTGCCTCTCCCGCGTGCTCTCTCTCTATCTCAATATAAATAAATAAAGACAAAAAAGGAGAGGAAGACCACAATAAGATCTTTTCCTTCTCCAAGAACCCTCAAAGTCTCCTTTTAAAAAATATATACCAGATACCTACCTACTTGGGGCCAGGTCCTGACCGAGGTCCTGGAATAGAAACATAAAAAGGATAGACCGTGTGACCTTGAGATACTCCAGGGGGCTCCTTTCTGGGGGTGGGGGTGGGAAGGGAGGGTCTAGCCTCTCCCACATGCACATGTGGGGAAAACCCTAGAGGCTGAAGCAGCAGGTGCGGGATCCTTAGTGCCTCTGGCTGGGCTGGGGGTGGCAGACACCTTGTCCTGCCTTCCTCCTAGGTCTGGAGGACACTGGCACCTCCAGAGTGATCCAACCTGGCATTGTCACCTGACCCAGAGGATGGCGAGGCCTGGGGAGTCACGAAGCTCCTCTCCACCCACTTTGACACCCTCTCCAAATTGCGTCCCGTTTTCCTTTATGTCAGTCTGTGAAAGGCAGGTCTGAGCCAGCATGGCCTGGGAAAGGAAGGAAAGGAAACGCTCTGCTTTGGGAAGGGCCACTTTACGCAGCCTGCTTCTGATTGTCTTTTCCTCTGAGTGACCTCTTCTTTTAAAAGCACTGGCCTTTTCCGAGGCCTGGGAAAAATAGCCAAGAAAAGCTGAGGACAGCCTCCTTTTAGGGCCAACCTTTCCTTCCTTTCATGTGGTAAAGAAGCCCCCTTTGAGGGCTGCGCTGTGTAAGCCTCTTAATTGCAGAGCTAATATGAACCAGAGCAGAATGATCCATCCAAGAATCTTTGTTTGGATTCGTGACCATTTTCAAAGGGGACTCGGGGTCCCTCCCTTATCTGGTCTCCTATCAGCTGAATGACGTAAGTGTTTACAAAGGGCTCAGCAGAAGAGATAACACATTATCACCCCTCCCAGCCTCAGGGGGGAGGGAGGTTTACTCTAAAGATTATCAAGTCTTAACTCCCAAAGGGTGAAGAAACCCAGGCTTCTAGGAAGCTGCTTCTGCCCTGTTCATGGCCCGGCCCAGCCAGGTGTCCCAGGGAAGGTCAGAAGGGGGTCCCACAGCACCGTGGCCAGAAGCGTGAGCCAAAAGGGGTGAGCAAGACCGGTTCTTGTTTCAGAAAGGAACTGGATCCCGGTGTAGACGACGTGCTAAGGGGATGGGAATCTTCCTGCTGGAGCTGACAAGACTACACAGAGGTTATCAACCGTCCCTGTTATGAGCGAGCTGGGATTCCCCTTCAGGCTGAGAGCGGTGGTTGGCCGACAGATGTGGGTGACAACTTACAGGTCGCCCCCTGTTTTTGACCCAGGACCACGCTGATCTTGGGGCGCTCCCACCAGGACTAGGCAGGGGTGCGGTACGAGGTCCTGGTCGTTTCCACGCAGCACAGGACTCCTTGAAAGAGCAGGCCTGTTCCGGAGCTCAGTGTTGGGCAGGCAGGGAAGATGTCAGCTTTGCACTGTGAACCTGCTCCTGCTTCTTCCCTTTTCCTCTCAAAGCCATTTTCCGTCCTCACTCTGTCTCCGTGCTTGCTTCCCAGAGGGTCCACGTCATGCGTCCATTCACCTGTCCGTGAGGGACTATCTTGTGACCCCTCGCATTTGAGGACGGAGCTCCACAGCGGGGTGGGGCCTCAAGGACCTTTTAAAGAACAGCAGGGATGATTTGGACAGTTGAGGAAAGAAGAATTTCTTGGAATCTGGCCCTAGATTCTCTTCCACCATCTGAATTCATTGGCCAAGGGAGGGGTGAGGGATACTAGCTGATTGAAGAAGACAGCTTCCCAAGGATGTTCCCTAAGGGAGGGCTCCTGTCAGATTCAGAGCAGCACACTCTGTGTGTGACGAGCCATGCTGTGCACACTTGGGTGGAGATATGTCTGGGGCTTGCACAGCACAGGCGTGCCAGAGTATGCTGGGCTCTAGACTGTGTCCTCACCAGACAACACTTGGAAAGGTGAACAATATACTCCTCAGGGCGCCTGGGTGGCTCAGTCAGTTAAGCATCGACCTCTTGATATCGGCTCGGATCATGATCTCAGGGTTTGTCAGTTCAAGCCCCACATTGGGCTCTGTGCTGACGGTGTGGAACCTGCTTGGGATTCTCTCTCTCTCCCTCTCTCTCTCCCCCTTGCCTGCGCTCTCTCTCTCTTTCTCCCTCAAAATAAATAAGTACACATTAAAAAAATTTTTAAAAATACTTCTCATCACCCAGTTGTGCCCGATCTGGCCCCCAATGTCACCAAAATGTCCTCTCTCCAGGACCCGGAGTCAGGCAGCGTCCAGCTGCCCCTGGCACTGCATCTGAGGAGGCATTTTGCACCTGTCTCTGGAGGACGCCCCAGCCTCGGCCGTCGTGGCCCAGGGCACGCTCCGTGACATTCCTCCCTCACCTTCGTGCAAGAGCTTTCTCCTGGAGAGTAGCCTGCAAACGTTCTAAGGCTGCCATTTCCTCCAAGATACACCCTAGTGGCTTCTTTGTTCCTTGATGTACAGCAGAAGATAGGTTTAAGTGATGTTTGGAGAATTTGGTAATTAAAAGAATATGTTATGCGGAGAGAGTTTTTCAGTTGAAATTTAATACATAAGTGCATTCAAACCAGGTTTCCCAGACCATAACCCAACGGTAAAATCTAGAGTGCTGACACCACGCCGAGCCCAAACTCCGCGTTTCTTGAACTTGAGCCCAGGGAAGAGAACGTATAACTGTCTGTCCACTGACATTTTTGCAGGGCATCAGGGGCTGTCCACAGTCTGGCACATCACTCTGTGAAAATATGTCTCTGAACCAAACCATGATGGCTTTGTTTTATTTTTACAGTGGGTGGGTTGCAGAAAGCCAGGAGGAAATTCTGTTTTCTAGCCTGCTTATTTTACTTGGACAGGGAAAATGCCTCCCTAACGGGTGTCCTTGAAAGCAATCAAAGCCAAGAAAAAGCGTTGCCAAGGTTCAAAGGGTAAATATTCCAAAAAGTAATATTTAGCAAATTATTTTCAGGAACAATGTCGACTACCACCACAATTATTTATTAAGGTTTGGAAGTCTTGGTCATTGTAACATTATAATAACATCGGAAACAGAATAAAATGAATGCATATGGTAAGGGGAGAACAATTCTCTTCACAAAGAGTAGCCGTTAGGAATATACTATCGTTTAAAAACAGTTTGGCTAAGTAACTTTAAAGGACAAATGTGTAAAAACTAATAGTATCTCAGTAAAGGTCTCACCTGCCATAGTGTTAAAAAATTGTATAATAGAGATGATTTTGAGAAAATAGACAACATATAAATAAAACCTCAACGTTCCATCAGAAGTCATAAAAGACAATCAATTTGAGAACCGAAATGTATTTCTAGATGTAAGAATGAATAATTCAAACAGATTCTTTATGGATTTGGCAAAAAATTGGCTTGGACTTTCAAAAGACTGTCTGAAATATAAGACTAATGGGGAAAATGTTTACAGTTCCAGCAGATATTAAAATATATTTTAATAGAAACATTAATTAAAACATTATAATATTGGCTTAAAAACCAAGAGAGAGATGGATGGAATATCGTACATATGCCTTGAGGTAAATGAAGGCAATCGTATATAGAAATTCAGCCAGGAATATATGGAATTTTTGATGATCTAGCAGCCACGTTTAACAAAAGTAAAAGGAAATAAGTATACAACTAATTTTAATAATATATTTTATTTAACCCTATATATCAGAAGTATTTTAATATGCAACCAATCTAAAGAAATGTCATTAACAATATTGTTTATGTTCTTCTTGGGTACTAAGCGTTTGAAATTTGGACTCTCCACATGTCGAGTGTTTGATAGCCACACATGGAGAGGCTATCCATCATTACAGCATAGATCGTGGGGAAGGGGATTTTGTACATTATGAACAAGAATCAGGAAAACAACAGAGAAGGAAAATAAATATTTAATGAAGAGTATGAGGTCCTGGTAATGGTTTGTAAAATCTAGAAATCCATAACCATGGAATCACACTATAGGCCTTCTGATGCAATAAATTTTAGAAGAAGTAGATTATAAACAATCTTAGAAACCAAGAAACAGATAAGCCGACTGTGAGTTGAACAGAGTTATGACTTGGGTGGATCTGGGTGGGAGGCCCACTAGTTCCAGGACAACATGGCCTGCGGAGGAAGGGAAGAAGGCAGAAGGTGACAGACACAATGGAGACAGTTGACCTGTTCACTAAGGCAAGTCCTGGGGATGGAAGCCAGGAGTCCAACAACCAAAAGGCAGAGAGAAACTTTCCAGAGTGATTCAGATAACTCTCAGGACCTGGCAGTCCTGGTGGGCGAGGCTATGTAGCAGAAGTTTCCGGGCCCTGAACCAATTTGAAGTCCAGAAGGGTGTTGCCTGGTGTTGGGTAATCTATCCGCAGTGGACAGCACCCCACCCGTGGAAGCCCCACCAGAAAGAATGGAGCTTGTCCTGGGGAGAAGGGCTTGTGGAATCAGCATGCCTCAAGAACTGCCAGGGTTTCAGACGGCTTCAATCCTAGAGGGACAGGAGGACACCCTCAAGACCACAAACATACCGTTAAGTGAGAGAACAAGGCAGAAGGTAAATGCCTTGGACAGATAGCCATGGGAGTGGAGGATGCTGTAATGTGCTGAACTGTGTTCCCTACATTTATGTGCTGAAATCCTAATCCCCAGTACCTCTGAATATGACTACATTTGGAGATAGGGTCTTTACACATGTAATTAAATTAACGTTAGGTCATTAGGATGGGCTCTAATCCAATAGGACAGATGTTCTTATAAGAAGAGGAAGTTAGGACACAGAAACTGAGAGAGACAGCCATGTATGTGAAGACTCGGGGAGAAGAGGGCCATCCCCAAGCCAAGGAGAGAGGCTTCAGAAGAAACCAGCCCAGAGGAAACCTTGATTTTGGACCTCCAGCCTCCAGAATAGTGAAAAAATAGACTTCTGTTGTTGAAACCACCCAGTCTGTGTCACTCCACTGTGGTGGGTCCAGCACACTAATATAGATGCAGAAACTAAAGACTGCACCAGTGAGAGCCCCCAACCCCAGGCCTGGTGAGCAGAAAAGGAGGATCCATGGGATCAGCACACAGGAGCCTCACTTCTGTGTCTTGGGCAAGCCACGCCTCCTCCTGAGGACTGAGAACAAATGTTTAACCTGGTTAGAAGACTTGACACAGGACACAAAAGAGGACCCTAAGCTAGGGTGGTTGGATGAAACACAGGATGCCTAGTTAAATTTGAATTTCAAACAAGCAACAAAATTTTTTAGTGCCTGGCTTAAATTTTGCATGGGGCATGCTCATTCCAAAAATTATTTGTTGTTTCTCTAAAATCCAAATTCACCTGGCCATCTTATATTTTAACTTCCTAATCAGGCATCCCCATTCAAGGATAAGGGAAGGGCCAGCATGTGTAGCAGGAAATGCAAAGGAAAGCAGAAAGGGAGGACCTGAGATGAAGCAGGCTGGCCATCAGGGAACACTCACCAGGACTC
The DNA here is from genome assembly GCF_018350195.1 of Panthera tigris. Lineage (NCBI taxonomy): Eukaryota > Metazoa > Chordata > Mammalia > Carnivora > Felidae > Panthera > Panthera tigris. Next base: position 216,012,470 of record NC_056667.1, read on the forward strand.
ACCAGGGCAAGGGAATGTCCAAAGACCAAAGCCAATGGATGGGATTGCAAAGAAATGTCCAACACATTTAACTATATCAATGCTTCATAACTAAAATGAAAAGAGATAAGGAAAAATAATAGGCTGGGCAAACCATTCCTACGATATGAAAGGTTTGGTATGGAAATAAATAAATACCAATATCTCAGTAGGCAAACAGGTCAAGGACATGATCGAATGATTTGTACAAAAAGATCTACAGTTTTCAAACAAGTTTGCAGAAGTATTGTCTTTTTCATGATTTCTACAGCCAAGTTTCTAAGAAAGTAAGGATCAATTGTCATCTTTTTAAACAGGAACTTAAACAAATAGTAACTAAGATACTCAGTGAGAATGAGAATGCGGTGTAGCCGACAATACCCTTTCTGGTGGTGGACAACGTGTTTAGCAACATGCTCACGCTGGCTGACCCAACACAACCATTCCTGATTTTATCCCAAGGGTAATAATTTAAAATAAAGAAGGAAAAAATGATAAAAGATGGTGCATTATTTCGTTATCATAACTGTAAAGTAATAAATATGCTTGAACAATAACTGGAAGGAAACATGGGGGAGAAAAGCATTTGATGTGAGTATAGCTTTATCTTTAAAATTTCCTCTTGGGTCATGAGTACACTCTTTTATAATGACACGTTTTAATGTGAGAAGCAGTTCCACTGTTGCCAGCAAGGACTATTGGCGAAGGTGCGCCCGGCAAGGATTCCGGGAGGGGTGGGGGGTGGAGGGTCCACCTCTGGATCTGCTCAGGGAACACCTCCAGGAAACTTCCTTTATTTGTCTGCATCTGCAGGGCCATTTCTGGCCATCCAGGTCTTTGAAACAGCTCCTCACAAGCTCTAAATGTCTTCCTCGGGCCAAAGGTTCAATGGACTGTTGGCCATTCTCAACAAACAAACGTTTCCATTGAATGAGACTCATTATTCTGCCATCTATTTCTTCACTGGAATATTAATGCCCTTCATCAGTCTTCACTCTGTCTTCTCCCAACCAAAAGCCCAACTCCAGGAGTTACTGTGCTGCCCATCTTTGTGTATGGTCTGCAGTAATAAATCTTTGCTGTCTTTACCCTGTTTTCCAACATCCCAGAGAAGGGAGAGTGGTCTGCTGGCTTATCCCCCAAGTGCCTGGGCTTTGGTTCTGGAATAGACGGTCATTGGAGCTAGCAGGAGAAAGACACTGCATTATTGGTTGGTTAAGTGCATGTTCTTACTACTTGGGGCGGGAAAGGGGGGCTTCTTTAAAAACAAAGAATTCACATTAACATCAAAGCATGTTGGACTCTCCCGAGGTTCATGCAGCTTTTCTCACAGCAAATGAGCCAACAAGAGACCACTCGTGTATTAATCTGCCCCAGGCTGCCATAAGGAAGCACCTCAGACCCGGGCCGAGAGGAGGGGGTGGCTTAAACAGCAGAGATTTATTGTCTCACAGCTCTGGAGGGCTCAAGTCTGAGATCAAGGTGTCGGCCGGGTGCGTTCCTCTGAGGCCTCTCTCCATGACTTATAGATGGCCGTCCTCTCCCCACACCCTCACCCGGTCACCTCTGTGTCTATGTCTTAATCTCGTCTCCCTATAAAGACATTACTCATCTTGGATTGGGGCTTACCCTAATGGCCTCATTTGAACTTAATTACCTCTTTAAAGACCCTTTCTGCACATACAGTCCCTGTCTGAGGTTCTGCACATACAGTCCTGTTTGGGGTCAGGGCTTCCACCTGTGAATTGGGGTGGGGGTACACAGCTCAGCTCAAACGACTCATGAGATCATGAGCCTTCTCGTGACCTTCTCTCTGCACAAGAGTTAAAGAGGTGAGCCATGAAGCCTACACTAACCACTGAGACCAATGTGCTAGAAGAGCCTCTTTGACCTGCCTGTGGCGAGTGACGAGGACTTGCGGGTGACACACATTTCTCCTTGACTTCCTGAGATGGTCGTCTCGATCCTGCAATTGCCTCTTAGGAGAGGAACCTCTTGCACACAGGTGTCTGTGCGAGCCCCGCCCCAGATGCCACTAAGGAGTGCGTCTCCAGTAGGTGGCTTTGGGCCCCTGAGGGCTGGGTGAAGTCTCCCTGCCTGGGCACCCCTTGGGTTGTAAGTTTTCTCTGTATCTTGTCATTCTCCCAAACCTCGTGGCCTGATGCCACCTGTACGTGACCTGCGGAGAGGGCTGTGAAGCTACATGATCCCTGGTCTGGGCCCTCGTTCACATTTCCTTATATTGCCACGGTGCACCTTAGCATGGCCAGCATCGGCCAGGCTACCCCAGCACGCAGCCTTACTGCCCCCTTACTGGCCTCCTGGCCTCCTGCTCGGACCCTGTTCCTGGACATATGGGATGCACAGAGCACTGGGGGATGTTGTACTCACCTTGTGGAACCCCCACCCCCTGGGGGTCCCTAGTATACCGTGAGGCTAGAGTGACACTTTTTTTTTAAGTTTATTTATTTATTTATTTATTTAGAGAGCACATGGTGGAGAAGCAGAGAGAGAGGAGACAGAGAGAATCCCAAGCAGTCTCCATGCCTGATGCAGGGCTTGAACTCACGAACCTCGAGATCATGACCTGAGCTGAAATCAAGAGTCGGATGCTTAACCCACTGAGTCCCCCAGGCGCCCCTAGAGTGACACCATCTCTAACAGCAAGCTGAGGGTCCCGATCCATTGGCTTCCTCTCCTTCCACGTACTTTATCTTTTAGCCACACCGAGGGTTGAAGCACAGGGTGGCAGGAGACCTCCGTCCAGCTCTCTGTGGAACAAACAGGAAAGAGCATGCATGCGACATGTGCAAGTCATTCTGGTGGCCAGCTGTCCTCCTCCCCACCGGGGTATGAGCCCTCTGTTGAGCCGATCCGTCTGTCTACACTCTTGGGCCTTAATGTGTCTCCGACAACATGTGGAGTCGGTGGCCCAGTGCAGACTTGGGATTGCGCTGCCTCCTTCAGAGGACACACAGCCAACTCCGTAGCTGGCGTTCATGCTGCAAAGAGGTCAACAGATGTTACGTAACATCTGCAGCTGCGGAAGGGATCCCAAACACACGGGGAGCGGCACCGCCCTATCTGCCTGTGAGCGTCAGGGCACAGGATGAGGTGTCTGTGCCTCTGGAGAGCATGTGGTTGGTGTCAGAGAAAGTCAGACCTGTCACTGGCACAGTTGAGCAAGACCGAAGGAAATTCTCCAGGAATCGAACTTACCGGACGTCTCGGTCAAATGCTATCTGGCTTTCCCTCAGGCGGCCCCAACACATTAAATATGGCACCACCGCCTTATCCCCCCGGCCCCCGGCTTGCCTGCCGCTTAACTGCTGATTAAAAACAACCTGAAACGCTTTGCCTTATCTGTATTGGAACACAGGCTCTGAAATTATCCGTAAAATCGTTCATTACTCGAATGCAAAATAGTACGGCGGGCCAGGCCAGTACAATTTCAGATAGATGTCTTACATCTACAAGCAGGAGTTTCTGGATCACTGGCTGAGCTTGGTTTCGTCTTCTTTGTTTGCTCACTAAACATTGTAATTTCTAACAGGAACCACTACTGGAGAAATAGGACAATGGAAGGAGTTAAAGATCCTGGTTTGGCAGATGGACTTCAGAGCAGGAAGAGGTGAGACCCCTAGAACCAACAGAAGTAAGGCGGGGGGGGGGGGCGCTCGGGAAGCTCCTCCCCGCCGCCTGGTCAAGCCCCACCAGGAAATTGCCTGGCTGTGGTAGTGTCCAAGGAATGGAAATAACACATGGGATCCGTCTACGGCATTTTTCACAACTGCGTGCGCATCCTTAAGTATCTTGAAATTGAACGTTTAGTTTCAGCTCAGGCAGCAGGTATGTGGTCCCAGTGGTCTCCCCGTCCGCCACACAACACCTGAACTGTCCTTGTGTCCCTGACACCTTAGGAAGAGAGCACCTTGGGTGTGGGGCGGAGGCCAGGCCTCTCTGCAGACCCGTGTCACTGGTGCTCGAGTCTGATGGGTGCTGTTTTGTTGGGGGGGGGGTGGTTCCTAAAGCCAGGTTGCTGCCCCGCGCCTCCTCCCACCCCACAGTGACCTGCTGACCGGGGCACACCCCCAGGGGAGGAGACGGTGCTGCCCACATGACACTCTTCCTCACATCTGAGAAAGGAATACGGAAGTTTGGGATGCAACTGCCCAGACGGAGACGCGATAGCATGAGCCCCACTCTCAGAGAAGGAAAATGACCCCAGCATAGCTATAGGATTTGGAACCTCAGTATTTCCTCAGGCTCTCAGATTTGAAGGGAGGTCTTGCAATGTGAGCAGTAATTAGTGTTTTTTAGTGAAGACCCCAGCAAGAATAATCATGGCTCAGTAAGCACTGGGTTGGAAGGAGGGAGGGAGGGAGGGAGGGAGGGAGGAGGAAGGAAGGAGGGAGGGAGGGAGGGAGGGAGGGAGGAGGGAAGGAAGGGAGGGAGGGAAGAAGGGAGGAAGGGAGGGAGGGAGGGAAGAAAGAAAGGAAGGAAGGAAGGAGGGAGGGAGGGAAGGAAGAAGGGAGGGAGGGAGGGAGGAAGGAAGGAAAGAAGAAAGGAGGGAGGGTAGGAAGGGAGGGAGGGAGGAAAGGAGGGAGGGAGGGAGGGAGGAGGGAAGAAAGAAAGGAAGGAAGGAAGGAGGGAGGGAGGGAAGGAAGAAGGAAGGGAGGGAGGAAGGAAGGAAGGAAGGAAGGAAGGAAGGAAGGACGGGGGGGAGGAGGGAAGGATGGGAGGAAGGGGGGAAGGAGGGGAGAAGGAAACTAGACTAGCCCAGGTCTAGCTACATCCAAAACTAGGCTGGAAAGGTCTTTTCCCTGTAACGTGGACCTCCATGATCCAACAGAGCTTTGAGGCAAACACTTCCGGTCAAGAGGAGGCAAGCACCCCCCCAACACCCCCCACCCCGCCCCTGCTGATGATGTCTCTTACCATTGGGGCGGGGAGCCTCCGAGAAGCCATCTCTTCTGGAATCCATTTTTGCTGGCAAGGATGCTTCAATATTAATTCTGTAAAAAAGAAAATAGCCACGTTTGGCAGACAACTCCCAACATGCAAAGGCTAAATTCTAAACAACGATTGTCAACAGTTATGTTGTTCAGTTCCCAGGGATACTTTTCATCACTAACCCACCCCGGGGCGGATCCCAGCAGAGTTCCCAACCCCGGGGGCGTCTGGAGCAGGGAATCAGGGGGTTGTTTTGGACGGATCACATGTGACCCCTGCTCCTCGAGTCTCCCAGAGGGCTGGAAACATGATAGCAAAAAGGGATTCACCCTCCTCTACCCTTCCAGCGGCGTTTGCTGTCCACGCACGGAGCGCCAGCCACTGGTTGGTCACACTGCTGGACGATGGCCACCCACCCAGCCACCCACCCCAGCAAGGGCGGCACGTAACACCTCCAACACATACTGAGACTCGAATGTAGCGGGGGCCACATTTCTGTAGTTTGCTTATTGCGAACCCACCCTTAAAGTCACCATTCACCGGATTGGGGGAAAAAATAGCGAACCGCTGGTTCTTTTTTAGTGCTCGCTCTTGTCTGATAATGTCAAAAATTGCTTTTGTCCATCCTAGAGCAAGAACAAAAGGTTCTGTTTCTCAGCAGCTCCCTCTCTGCCTGCCTCTCGACGACGACGTCCTTCCCCACGTCGGGGAGCGGGGCTCTCTGGGGAGTTTGTGCTGGGGGTCAAGAGTTGAGGGGCTTGCGTGCAGAACTTTCTGGCAGACGATGACCTGGGTCCCCAGACTGCTGCCGGCCTGCCTGGCATTCCCAACTCCCGCTGCAGGTGCAAAAGGCAGTCTGGTCCGCCGGGGTCAGGCAGTGCTCTTGCGATGCCTCCTGGTGGCCTCGGCTGCTGCTGGAGAAGCTTCAAGACTAACTCCTGGTTTAGGGCTCTGGCTCCGTCGTGAACCGGGGCTGCGGCAATGGGGCCCAATCCCGGGCTGCCTCAGGTGTGTGCGGCATGTGGGAAGGACTGAAGGACGTCACATGACCTGGAAGGGCTGAAATAAGAGAGGATCCTGCAAGAAAAAGGGCCAAGGGGCCAGTGGTTCCCCAAGTGTGGTCCCTAAAGCAGTAGCATCAGCATCACCTGGGACCGTGCTAGACATGCAGAGGCTCGGGGTCCACGGAATCAGAAACTCTGAGGCTGGGGGTTTTGAGAAGTCCTGTGCCGGGGGGGAGGGGCCTTGGGGGGGGGTGCTCTGCGGCAGGCCAAAGCGTGAGAACATGAGGCAAATCTGCCTTCCTGCGGAGTAATGAGCTGGGAACATGTGAACTTGCGGTCACTTTGCCTCTTTGATTTTTGTTTTCAGGTTCAGAACCCGTGTTTCATCAGCTTCGGGACCAACTACACAGCAAGAGGACAAGTTCTGATCAAACGCGTCTCCTCTCCTCAGGCTCTGCCGAACGTCACCGGGGTCGGGGAACCGTGGCATTTGACGCTTGCCTACTGTTGGTCCAGACGTGGGGCCCAGAGGGGGGCTTCGGGCTCCTCCCAGGAAGGAAGGTGAGTGACCCCACGGGGGCCGGGCGTTCAGAGAGGCATAGGGTGGGGATCAAATCTATAAATCCATTTCCAGAGAGTCCAAACGCCCCATCTGTTATAAATGAACATGCCTTCTGAGTGACAGAAGGCCTCTCCTTGAGCCGGAGGGTGAGAGAGGGTCAGAGGGAGGAGGGCTTGCTGTCGAAATTTTTGTCTTTCCAAAGCATGGCTGTCAGCATTTTGGGCAGCTTCTGAAGGCCGGGCTCCACCCGAAGCAAGGCCAGCTTGGAGCCTGGGTTCCCTGAGCGGGTGCAGGGCCGTTCCTGTGCCTTTGTCTCCAGGCTGGGGGTCCACCTCAGAGCCGGGGCCCCTCTGAGTGGGCCAGCCTTGCCCGTCCCCTCTGCGTGCCCTGAGCTGGCCTCCCGTTCCCGTGGGCCTTGCTGTCCCTCAGCCGGAGAGGAGGCCCGCTAAGCACACCTCTTTGCCCACCTGTCCTGGCGGGGACAGTGTGGCTGCGGCCGTCTGTGACCCTGTGGGGTGAAGGATGCTCCCACCTCTGTGCCGTCAGGGAGTTCCTCCGAGCTCGTTCATCTAGAGATGCTTTCGGTATAATTCTGTTCGCAAAAAAGAAGTTTCTCAGGTCAGCCTCCGAATCCTAAGTGTTAGACACTCGTGAGGAGTTAGGAAACAGATGCTCTGTCTAGAAACGGACGCACCTGGCAGTGCCCTGGCCTTCCAGAACCTGACCAGCGGGCGAATTGAGGGGGCAGAGAACCTGTCACCAGGAGACCCGAGATTGTTTTGCAGAAGAAACGATCCCGTAAATGTTGCTTTCTTACAGACGGAAGCTCATTCACCCACACGTCCTCTCCGGTCCTTCTGGGCAGGTGTGCTGTTTTGTACAAACACTCAGCCCAAGTGAGATGCGTCTTCTGGGTAAACAGCTGACCCAGCTACCTCCCCAGAAGCCCACCCCCTCCCCCCGCCTCCCCAGAACCTGGCAGGCTCAGGCCCATCCACTCTGGCTGCAACACTGAGTAGAGGGGACATATTCTGAGGACGAGAAGCTTCCAGATTGTCAAAGAGTTTATTGTGCTGCCCCGTTCCCCAGGACTGAGCACTTTCTGGCCCTGAAGCCTCAGGACGTGAGTGTGGGCCTCCCCGTACCTGAGGCTGCCGGCCACACCCTGTGCCTGCCTCCTTTCGAGGGCAGGACTCTGGGACCCAGGCTTGTTGGAACCTCTGGCTGAAGAGAGGTGCCAGCCACAGCCTCCCGTCATAGGAGGCCCCCTGAGCGCCCTGCCTTTGCCCCAGTCCCTGTGCACCCCCCGCAGAGAAGGTAGATTGAGTTCTTCCGGTAAAAGGTCCCCTCAGTGAAAGCTCCACCTGTTCAGAAAACGACACCTTCTCCGAATCTGCCCCCGCCTGTTCCCCGTGTGCCAGCCGGGACGTAACCGTAGACAACGGGATTATTTCCTTGACTCGGCACTGGGCCGTTCGTTCTATTACTCAATAGGACAAAAGTGCACGCATTTTGAAGATAAAATCGAGACCATTTCATCTCGTGGCAGGCGGCCCCCCGGCTGTTCCCGTGACTCCTGGAATCACACTCCCTCGCTGCAGTTGGGACATTCGGGGCCAAGAATGTCTGAGAGGGGCGGGCCTCCAGGGACCGAAATAACACTCGGGACCCAACCTCCGTCCTTCGAGACCACGTTCATTAAGCCAACCACGAAGGAGGCTCACGACGTTCTCCTCCCCCTGGCTCCCCTCACCCCCTGTGCCTCCTCTTCTGCCTCGGTTCCCTTAGAAATAGAGAGCTACAGCTACAGTCTTCACGGCCTTCACCGTCCTGGAGGGAAAGCACAGTTCTGGACATTGTCTTGGATTTATCAGGCCGCGGTTCGTTTTCCTTATCAGGAGCATTTCTCTCCGGGAAGGCGGGTCAGTTTCAACTCAGCCAGGACGGGGACACGCGCCCTCGCGGGTCCCCTGTCGTGAAGACAGCCAGCTGGGCGAGCTGCGGTGGGGATGTTCAACCGCGAAAGGCCGGCCGCCGAGGAAAGCTCTGCACCCGTGCGTGGGCCGGCCCGCAAGAATGTTCCTCGGCCTCCTTCCCTACTTCATCACCAGGAACCTCCCGCCCCCCTTCGCCCTGGGGTCTTTGCACAGCCCTCAGTCCGTGTGGGGGCTCCTGTGGGTCCTGCTGACAGCCAGCGTCGCTGGTGCTTTGGGCCACGTCTTCTCGGCCCAGCTAAGGTAGACACCGCTATGGCTCGACAGTGAGCTCTAACCCGGCAGCTCCCCGAATCCGGTGTGTGGGCTGACATCTGCATCATCAGGGGGCGGCGCGGGGAGCTTGTTAAAACACAGACTGCTGAGCCGTGAGCCCTCCAGAGCTCCCGAGTTGGCGGGTCTGGGGTGGGGCCTGAGAACTTGCATTTCTGCCGTGCAGCTCTCTTCTCTGTAGCTAATTCTTGGGGACCACCCTTTAGAACCACTGTGGTAACTGTGGCTACTCAAAGTGTGCTCACGGGCCAGCATCGGCTCGTTCTCGGGCCCTGCCCCAGAACGACAGGTGGAGCTTTCACTGAGGGGACCTTTACCGGAAGAACCAGGGGAGTCGGGGTTCGGGATTTAATGCAAACGTTAAAGTTTGCAGAGCCCTGCTCCCACCTGTGCTACCGGAGGACAAGTTTTCCTTATTTTTCTGGATATTCCCGGTCTCTAGTAGAGGAATGAGCGAGACTGGGGCGTGGGGCTGGAGCAAGTATTCTAGCTTGAGAGAAAACCCCATCCTGGACGTGCATGCTCGTGATAGCACACATCTACTTACCCACAGTGGCTTACTGGGCGCTTGGAAGGAAAAGCCCTCAGCATCTCCAACAACCTGCAAGGTTCTGGAATCTCACAAACATGTACCATCATTTTGGTTCCCAGGTGATCTAAACAGAATTGAAACCTGGATTCGCAAGAAGAGGGTTTTGGCAGGTGTCTCTCCACACCCCGTTTCCGGAAAGAGGGAGGTGGGGGGAACTAATTTCCAAACCACCCAGGCATTGGCTTGTGGGACCTCCCGGAATGGACTGCATCTTGGCTGTCTGAGTCCAGACTTGGAGCTCAGTTTTCTGTTGACAACTTTTCCATCGTTTTGCTGTTGTTAAAAGCTTGTTAACCTACGAGCATTTCCTTCCCCCAAGCTCCAGGACTGATAGTCACGAGCCTGGAAACTCAGGGGCCCATTGGATGATCTTCAGACTCACCCCCACACCCACTCCTGATTATTTGCTGCACGAAAGCCCTGCTCTCTGGGGTGAGTGTGGGCTGCCTTCGACAACCTAGCACACAGATGACGTACGAGACAGATTAGCACATCTGGCAGATGAGGCCCAGAACTGGGTGATGATGAACGTTTTCATTTGGGCAGATGTAATAAAATCCTCCTCGCTCTGCAAATAGAATATTCCAGGAGGAAGGAGCCCTCACCGGAGCCGCGTCTTACGCTAGGGATGTCGCGTTGGTGTCCTCCAGGGAAGGGGGGAGTTCAGCTTGATAGAAAAATGGTTCAACCAAGAGTTGCCCAGACAATATCTTGTAAAATACACATACGGATAAGGCGATCTAAAGAGCCCCCGTTATTATGTGTCAGGTTATGGATAGAGTCCTGAGTGTCCACAGAGTCGGGGCGGGAGCTGACTGGGTGCCCAGCAGCCCCTCCCTCCTCAGGGCAAGCAAATCCTGCAAAGGTGGTGTCAGCTCAAGTTCACATTCCTCTGATCTCTTCCCTCCCCCAGGATTGTCCCAAAGTATACTTTTCTGAAATGTGAGTTCTTAGGGTAGAGTGTAGGCAGGGGGATGTCCAGACAGGAAGGTATACTTTGTGTTCCCACGTTGAGGCCATGATTCATCCCTTGTTTTAAAATCTCTGATCCCAAACATTAAAAAAAATTTTTTTTTAAAGGGGGCACCTTGGGGTGCCTGGGTGGCTCAGTTGGTTGGGCGTCTGACTTCGGCTCAGGTCATGATCTCGCGGTCCATGGGTTCGGGCTCTGTGCTGACAGCTCGGAGCCTGGAGCCTGTTTCAGGTTCTGTGTCTCCCTCTCTCTCTGACCCTCCCCCATTCATGCTCTGTCTCTCTCTGTCTCAAAAATAAATAAATATTTAAAAAATTTAAAAAAAAGGGGGGGGCACCTGGGTGGCTCAGTTGGTTAAGCGTCCGACTTTGGCTCAGGTCATGATCTCGCGGTTTGTGAGTTCAAACCCCACATTGGGCTCTGTGCTGACAGCTCAGAGCCTGGAAGTCCCTTCAGTTCCGTGTCTCCTTCTTTCTCTGCCCCTCCCCTGTTCGAACTCTGCCTGTCTCCCTCTCCTTCTCTCAAAAATAAATGAACATTAAAACAGAATTTTTTTTTTAAATCTCTGATCCCTCTAGCCAGCCCACCAGCCCAGGAGGAGCTCCCTCGGAGCTTGACGAAGCCCAGGCCTGGGTTGGAAACACCTGCCTCTCGCCCCTTGTCTTCCCGAACGCCACAGGGGTCCACGTGGGGCTGCACAGCTATAGGCTCTGTCACGTCCCCTGGGCTGGAGCAGGACAGGTGGAGTCAGGAACGTGCCCCACGTCCCTTATTACTACAGCTCACTCTAGGGTCCCAGGTAAGGGGTGGCTGAGCTGGGTCTGCTGCTTCCAAAATGTGACCCTTTTGTTTCCCAAAGGAGAAAGAATTTGCCCAGGGTCAAGGGGGTGCTTCCCTCTGGACCACCTTTCCTCTACATTTGCCCTCCTTCCTGCCCGTGCGCCCACCAGACTTCCAAGCCACTCAGCCAGTGGCTTTGAAGGGTACAAAGTGCTTCACGCAGGACAAGAGATGCTTGGGGCAAAGTGTCTGTGCTTTGAGGGTGTTGTGTCCTTGGGGCCCAGCACGAGCTCTGCCCCCAGACTAGCCCTCTCTTGGCTAGGCGTCACCCCAACCTCCACGGAAGACCAGGGCCACGGAAGAGGCGGCTGGTTCCCCATTAGCCTAGCTCAAGCCCTCCTGGTAAGAATGTGGATCCCATCTACCAGCGGCCCCCGGTTCTGCCTTCAAACCCAGAGCAAGTGCCTCCTTCTCCTGATGTGGTTGGCTCCCCCAGAGCCACATCTGCTTCCTGAGCCCCACCCGACATTAATCATCTTTGAGCTAGAACTCGCTGACACCCCCGAGGTCCTCCCAGCGTGCGGCCTTAGTCACTAGCCTCGCGGAGGTCGTGAACTTCCCATTTCTGTCCTCGTGCCCCGGGGCCCGTGCTGGCATCCGACTGCACGTTCCCAAAACATAGCTGTTGTTCCATTTCTAAATCTTCTCCTCATTCCAGACTCGGTGGGGGGGGCGGGGGTTGTTCCCAAACGACGGATGATTCCAGGTCTGGCTCCTCACGCCCTCTGCCCCAGGCCTGCCTGCCGTTATGGTAACAGAACTCTCCTGTCTGGATTATGGGCTGGAAAACCTGAAAGATGAGAGATTGTGGCTTTTTTCCAAAGTCAGGAAACAAGTTGAAGGACGTGACCAGAAAATGATGCTTTTTCTCTCAAATTGGCTTCACGGTCGAGGGATGGCACGTGTGTGCGTTCCGCGTGTGTGGCTGTGCATGTGTGTGTGTGTGTGTGTGTGTGTGTGTGTGCGTGTGATACGTGGGGTGCATGTATGACATAGAAGGCTTTGAAGAGAGGGTGGGATTTCAGAAACTATTTGCAAGAAGAATTATAGAATTGGGGAGAGAGCAGGAAGAGAGAGAGAGAAAGGGAGGGAGGGAGGGGGCGAGACAGAGACAGACAGGGAGGATTATGGGACAGGTATGCCAGACTTGAGCCTGTGCAGAGCCAACCTAGATCCCTGCTTCCTGACGCAGGGAGTCTCTCCAGCCAGGACTCGTTCTGGCCAAGGTCCCCACGCTGGTCAAGGACAGGCGTGGACCTCAGGACTCTCACGAAAGCTCCCGAAACTTCATTACCAATAAACTGTACCAGGCTTCTAAACAACACGAATCTGTCTCTGGGGCCCTGGGCCATTAGGAGGGAGATAACACTGGCTCGATCCTCCTTCCCCAGCCAGTGGACCCCCCAAGCAATGAGCCATCCCCAGGGGCTCACACTCTGGGCTCTGTCTGTGTCCATTGACTCCGTCCGTCAGGCAGGACAGCCAGAGTGGCCCTGCGTCCCGTTCCTTTCTATGCACCCCTCCCCCTTCCCCACCCGGACCCCAAACCTTGAGGCCCATGGGTACAGCACAGATCGGACTGAACATCTAGGAGCCAGAAGAGGATACTGTTGCAGGATTCCTGGCCTCTTAAAATACCGGACGTTTTTGCTTAAAAAGCCCCCTGGCTGGTTCCAAAGCTCACTCTCCTGTCTGCGCCTTGGGTTGTTCCTCTCTTCGCCCTCCAGAGGACCGAGCCCTGCCTTTTTTCTCCTCATCTTCTGCTAATCCATAGCCACGAACAAAGCCAAGCGAAGAGAAAATTCTGCTCTCCGCTGCATATTTTAAAGTATTTACCTGTACCCGTTTGCCCATAGCTGCCCCGACACCCAAAGGAGATGCCAAGTGATCTCAGATCAACAGCTACCCTTGTCTACACTACTTGTGCCTAAGGACCGGCCCCTCCCCTCCACGACACTCGTCAGCTTTCTGCCGACGTTTGCTGGGCTATCAGATTCTGACAACAAGGGGCCCCACGTCTCGGTGGTTCTGACAGTCGCCTTTGCCACCTGAGTACGGAGCATGGAGAAGGAGCACAGACGACAGACCTTGGAGCATCGAGCACAGATCCCGGAGCAGAGAACTTAGAGCATGGAGTGTGGGACACGAGGACAGAGCACAGAGCACGGTGCACGGAACTTGTGCCACAGGGCGTGCAGCACGGAGCACGGGCTGTGCACAGAACAACTTCCTTCTCTGCTCTGCGTTGCGGTGAGGGTGCTGTTAGAGATCCCTGACGCACACCGCTTTCAGCGTAAGGCTGCCTCGGAACCCTCCAGGAGCCCCTGAACCCTGTGCGGTTCCTATAGCCACCTGCCACGCCCACCCTGCTCCACTCTCCACGTCCTGAGCAAGTGGGAGCTTCTACCTTCCCATTTCGGGGCCACCTGAGAGCTCTGGTCAGACAGAGAAGTCGGGGGTGGGGAGGACGTGTTTGGAAAGAGGGCTGGGCTACAGATTAGGAAACCTGGGTCTGGGTGCTACTTGGGCAGAGGCCATGGCACCGACCCCGGTCTAAGTCAGCTCACTCCTGGGGGCTCTGTTTCCTCATTTGGCTCGTAATAGTTTGAATAATTGGATTACTCCTGGGGCTCCTGGGTGGCTCAAATGGTTAAGTGTCCGACTCTTGATTTTTGCTCAGGTCGTGATCTCATGGTCCATGAGATGAGCCCAGCATTGGGCTGTATGCTGACAACACAGAGCCTGCTTGGGATTCTCTCTCTCTCTCTCTCTCTCTCTCAATAAACAAACGTTTTAAAAAAATGAAATAATTGGATTACTCCTAAACTATCTTTAATATTTAAAAGGTCTTTCTTGGGGCGCCTGGGTGGCTCAGTCGGTTGAGCGTCCGACTTCGGCTCAGGTCGTGATCTCACAGCTCGTGAGTTCGAGTCCCACGTCGGGCTCGGTGCTGACACCTCAGAGCCTGGAGCCCGCTTCGGATTCTGTGTCTCCCTCTCTCTCTGCCCCTAACCCACTCACATTCTGCCTCTGTCTCTCTCAAAAATAAATAAACATGAAAAACAATTTAAAGGTGTTTCTTAGCAAGTTGTGCCTATTGAAAATCAGAGACCTCTCTTGACTTTTCCACGACCTACCTGAGGTCTTACTAAGATGCTAGGAGGTTCTAGAACTTTCCTCCTTGACCCTGTAGAACTTGACTCCCCTGGTGTCCCAACTTGCTCTGACTTCGGGTTAGTCTTTGGCAGATGAAATGTTCCTGCATCTGCTGTTTTCCTGCAGCAAAGTTGCTCTGTGGTGCACAGTGTATTGTTTTATTCTTTGCTCTTGAATCCCAGTCAGAAGTTCCAGAAGGGGATAAAATAAGACAGTCCCGAGGGGGCCGTTGTTCAGCACAAACACCCTTAAGCCTCTGGGTGTGTCTGTCATCAGTTCTTGTGCAGACATCACGGGCTACCACAGTCTGTCGTTCCTGACTAGCTCTGGGAGGCTGTTTGACAATCAAATAGAAGGGAGTTAGCACAGACCGCTCCCCCCCCAATACCTCTGTCTGTCCAAGTTTTAATTGGTGCCCAGAGGCATAGAAATGATTTATTTTCAGTACTAAAAGAACCTCTAAAGGAACAGGTGTCCAGCCCTCCAGGGAGCTGAATGAACAAGAGTGTGAAGGAACTCTTTTAGGAATGGAAGTCAGCGTACCGTGATCCCCAGGGATAAAGAGAGAAAGCTCAGGCTTACCCCTGCGTATGGAGGACGGCCGGACAAGTCCCATCCGTCAGGGAATCATCGTGCGTCCTGCTTTATGGACTGACCAGCGACTTACTTTCCATCAGCAGACGGTTCGAATGAACCCAGAGATGAGGTCTAGGGACAATCATTTTGAAAATATAAGTCACAGGTAAGTGAGAAATTCTATGTGAAAGTGCTTAGCACAGCACTGGACATGGGGTAGGGGTCCTATAACTATTGACTCTGCCTCCCATATAAAAATTATTAAATGAGGCATTTTGTGGGGTAATCGGGACCAGTAGGGAAGCGGAAAGTGTGGCGGATTCGTTTCCTAAAACGGCGGCACTGGTACCTGTCGCCCCACATGACCCTTCGCAATGTGACCCTGCTGTTCCTCCCAGTAAGAGGCAGAGTCCCTTTCTCCTCCCCTCAAATCTGGGGGGGGCCCTGTGAGTTTTCTTGACCAAGAGAATGCGGCAGAAACAGTGTCGTGTAAGTCCCTAAAATGTCTATAGCTTCTACTTTGGACTCGGAGAAACCTAACTCTCCTGAGACCAACCACCATGCTGTGAGGAAGCCCAAGTCAGCCAGGGCGAAAGAAGAGCCATAGGGAGGTGCCAGACCTGGGAGTGAAGCCTCCTGGGACCTTCCAGCCCAGCCCAGCCCAGGCACCCACTGAATCCACGTAGCCAATGATCCCCCACAGCACAGACCAAGCACCTGGCCAGACTTCCTGCCCCACGCGATCAAGAACAAATGAAATGATGACTGTTTGAAGCCGCTAAATTTACTACAGGTGGTCTGTGGACTGAAGCCGGGTCTCCTCTAACTGCTCATCCAGCCCTAACATTCCATCAGCCGTGGGTGGGGTATCTGAGGACTGACCCCAGGGAAGACGCTTTAGGCTCTACAACTGCCAGAAACCAGAGAACTGGACAGACACAAGCTTATCTAATTTTTCTATCTACTTTTCTGGCACAACAATGAGGTCACCGGCGGGCAGCTGAGGGGCTGGCAAGACACCCGTACGCTACGGCCAGGACGTGCGCTCCTTCCTGCCTCCTCCAATTCTTCCATGCGGTTTTGGCCCATGTGCTCCCTGGAAGGGTCTACCACTTCTAGATAACTTGCTCACACTTCCAGGTAGGAAGGAAGAGAGGGAAAGGACAAGTCTCAAAAGGAAATTCCAGTTTGATCTGTGCCTTTTCATCGAGAAAGCAACTGCTTTCCTAGAAGCGTCACCTGTCACCCGCTGGAATCTATCTGTACTGGCAGGAGGAGCTGGGCACACTCTGACACGAACCCGCTTTTGTGGTTGAGGAGAAGGAAGCGGGGTGGGGAGGGGGCGTGTGCGTATACTGGGGCGTCGATCAGTAACGTCCACTGCGGTCAGTGGGCTGAAAAGGCCTTTGGACAAGACTTGGACTTCAGCGTTGGAGTTTGAGGCTGATTCTCTGACTTGCCTTCCTCCACATCTTCTCCAGGTCCAGTTAATGTGCCTTTTTGCTCCACAGAGGCTAAAAGCTCGACACTAGACTTCCCAGACTCCCTTGCAGCAGGGGTTCCGGTTGGGACTTAGTCTGTGTGCCAATCAGGACCGCTCCAAGACAAATATCGATTTATTGCTGAACATCTGAAACTAATATCATGTTTTATGTCCATTCTACCTCAAATAAAAAGGAAGCACTCCTTCAGGACGTGCGTTCAGAAGTGAGTTGAGTAGGAGAGAGGCAGGTCCTGATGAGGCTCCCGAGGCAGCTCCCCCTCAGGCAGCTCGCTGGGGAGCCTCTGTGGCATCAGAGATGTTTCTGGAAGCTCACCTGGAATCGTATCCTCCAGAACCTCCGTAAGTGTACCGTCCGCCCAATAACAGAGGTAAATCCCTTGCTAAACTGGCCAGAGTGACTCTGCCCTCTGTAACCAAGGCTTGATCACAGAGCCCTCGATCCATTTCAGCCTCCCCTACTCCCCAGCTGTGGGACCTGGGACAAGTGAGGTCATCGCTCTAAGCCTCGATGTCTTTTCTCTCAAATGGACTCTTTGCTTCGATTGATTATAAAACCTCATGAAAAATGCTCTGCATAATGCCCGGCCCAGAGTGAACGTCCAACAAACATTAGCTTCCACAACCTTCTCTCAGAAGCGTTAGTGAAAATGCAATGGAGGTAGACGTTGAATGGTGGGGGTGGGACTAGAGAGACATCCTGATGTGAGATAACGGCCCTGTGCTCCACGGGGTTTCAAGGAGGAGGCACACAGGAGCCCAGACTCAGAACCCGTGCCGATATCTGTCTCTTCCAGTAACGTACAAGCCCCGGGGTCTTAGGCTGAGTTTCAAGCTATTTGTATTTCTTTTCGCTTCTCCCATAAATCCTGATACAGAGGAGTCTGTATGGAAAAGGCCTGGATGGAAACTTCCAAATGCTGAGAATAGTCTCGGAACTAGTAACCATGCCCTTACCGTCTCTGAGGCACGACTCATGTGCCCACGCTCTGTCAGCCGCAGCTGTGGTGGCAGCCAGGACGGACGCCGTCATTGTCTTCCTAGAGTTTCCCATCTAGCACAGGAGGCAGACGCTGGAAAGTCCACCTCTGCTTATGTATATCTGTTAGGATTGATGTGATAGAAAAAGGGATTGCAGCCATGCCTCCAGGGAGGGCGCACCTGAAAAAGTCACGTTTAGGTTGATGCTTGATTAAGGAAATAAATCTGTATCAGCTACTTTACTTTCCCTGTGAGACTTTTGGTGGCCAAGCCGCTCGTGGTGCCAAATGTAGCTTTTGTAGGGAGCAGAGAGTAAGTAAATGTTGCTGAAGGCAGTAGGGAGCCAACGCAGACAGCGGAGGAACAAAGTTGTGTGCTTAAGGTCAGTCTGGCAGCGTGTGCAAGATACAAAAGGAAGTGGAGGGAGGGCTGGGGTTCGGTCACGGACCTGGACACCTCAGTGGGAACAGAAAAACAGCAGAACGAGAGTTTTTCCAGAGAACCTACAGATTTTGTCACATGTCCAAGTTTCCTTCTTGCGGATCTTCAGAAAATAAAAGAAGGGAAATGTAATCATTTAATTGGCCCAACTTCTCCTTGGGGAAGCTTTAATGACGCCCCGTGTGTGCCTATCAACAGCTCAGATCCCACTATTATTTGATGGGTAATCTGCTTTAATCCCCGTAACAATGAGAACTCAGTGGGGAAAGGATATCTTCCTCTCTGCCCCACGATGCCTGCAGAACGAGCGTCCAGTAAGGGGCAGTCGGCAGCGGGAACAATTGTGGAAGGCACTTAACAAATGTTTACGGAAGGAGACGTTGCACAAATGAACAACACCCACATAGTAAACAATGTGGACGCAGCCCTTTCCCTCCGACTCTTAGAGGAATGTCCTGTCAGTTTCGATGTCCTTTGAGGACAGGCTGCCATAATCGGTAAGAGCTGGGGCTCATGGAGCCAAGTCCTGAGCTCAGTACTGCAGAGGGTTCCGTGAGGTGTCTTGGGGGCAGGGAGAGGGGAGATGCCCTGTGGATGGACCGCAGGCAGCCAGGGAAGGGGAGGGGCCGGCTGTGGATCCTGGCCACTCCCCTCACAGGGTGATGGAAGGAAGGCCTGTCAAATATCAGTGACAGTATCTACTCCGCCCAATTCATAGCATCGCCGTGAAGCCCAGACAGACAATGCGGGAAGGAGCTTCTGGGTCCCATAAAGATGCAGAGACTTACTAGTTACAATTTCGCAGAACCGCAGAGCGCAAATTCGAACTGTCGAGTGGATTCCCATGGACCGCAGGGACTGATCCGGCCCGGGTAAGCAGTACCATGCAGGCTCCCTGGCAAAGGTACATTCTGAGCAGAATTTAAAAGAAGGGAATGTAGGGATCTGCAGAGAAGTGAAGGAACTCTTTTGTTCTTCGTTAAGATTGCTTCGGCTGTCTTGGCCCTCTGAATTTCTGCAGTTTTCGACCAGGCTCATCAAATGCCACCACACAGACCTTTGGGGGTTTTTATTGGGATTGTATTGAATCCATAGGTTCCTTTAGGTAGGACTGGCATTTTTACAATCTTGGATTTTTCTATCGATGAGCATGGCATAATCGCTCCTTGTAGGTACAGGAAAAGCATTCACCGAAGATTTGACCGCCTGTACTATTGAGAATCCGTGAGAGGCTTATACTGAAGAAGGAAATCACAAGCCCACCCACACTTGAAGAATTGTAGTTTCTGTTATCCCAAAAGGGGGTCCCTGCATCAGAAGGGAATGAGGACCCTAAAGACGGAGCGGTATCACTGAGGATCAGGTGCCTACCAGGGGCTTGCTGGTCAAAGAAACATGGCTCCAGGAGCCCGAACTCACAGCTTGCTGAGGAGCTGTCTGTTCTTGGCCAGGAGGATTGTTGATTCTGTGCCTCAGAGTTATCAGATATAAACAGCAACAGTAATATCTACCTTGTTACTTCATGGGTCATCTGAAGAAATTAAACAAAATTCCCTCCAAATTATAGGATTTCATCAAAATTTTTAAAAATTTTTTAATGTTTATTATTTATTTTTTGAAAGAGAGAAAGAAAGACAGAGTGTAAGCAGGGAGGGGCAGAAAGAGAGGGAGACACAGAATCCGAAGCAGGCTCCAGGCTCTGAGCCATCAGCACAGAGCCCGACGTGGGGCTCAAACCCATGAACTGTGAGATCATGACCGAGACGAAGTCAGACGCTCAGCCGACTGAGCCACCCAGTCACCCCTCCAAATATTTTTTAATGTTTATTTATTTATTTTTGAGAGAGAGAGAGAGAGCACAAGCAGGAGAGGGCCCGAGAGAGAGGGAGACGCAGAGTCTGAAGCAGGTTCCAGGCTCCATGCTGTCTGCACAGAGCCTGATACGGGGCTTGAACACACAAACCTCTGGATCGTGACCTGAGCTCAAGTCAGAAGCTCAACGGACTGAGCCACCCAGGCTTCCCTCTATCCAAATATTAAAAGTCCCTCCTACTCCCATCACACAATCGCTTCACGGGATGGCTGTTAGGAAACAGATTGCCACCCAACTTCTGCATCAAGGATGATAGGTGCTAGAAATTGCTACACGGAGGCAAGTTCCTAAGAAAGTAGCCCGCTAATGGTGACCTCTTTTTTTTTTTAAGAAGGCATCACTTCACTAAAATTCAGCTTGGAAGCCATCCTCGACTCTTAACACTCACCTCCGGTCATCAAGTCCTTTCCCTTTTTAAATGTGGCTAGATAGTACGCCCCTTCCCAACCTTGATGCCTATTGCCCCAGTCCTGGTGTCGCGGCCTGGGTGACCCAGCAAGCAGGGTCCAAGGCAGAATCGGGCATGCTCATTACCCTACCAGAGGGTGCATTCCCTGGAAAACAGCCGTGAGCAGGGAGGGCAGTAAGCCAGGGGGGAAAAGAGAGAGCCAATCTGAGGGTCGGGGTGTCACCAGATGACCTCCACTTTGTCACAAGTGTCCTTGCTGGCTAGTCCTTATGGAACCATTTTCTGAAGGACCTAGGAATGCTTGAGTCTGAGAACAATTCGTTCTGAGGAAGGAAGGAGAAATAACTCTACTTGCCTGCATCCTGCACTGATCTAGAGTTCGTGCCATGGGACTCTAATTCCCCATGAATTTGCAGGTGGTGGACACATGGACACTGGGGCGGGAGGAGAGGTGGGCAGGGAGGCACCCTAGGACTGTGCCGACGTGACTCCTTGGAATCCATACGGAGCTGGTCAGAGTGGTGGCCGCTGCAGAACAAGTAGCCAAAGGGCCTGGAAATAGACGAGGAACAAAAGATACACCTGCTCCCATCATCTCTCGTGTGGGTGACTTCAAGGGCTCCCCAATGTCCCGTGCGCTGGCCAGTCTTAATAGACATCGAAGGTATTTGCAGAATGCTCTTACTGTCTCTTCCTTTAAAAGTCTTCCTTATGACATCGTTTCCTACAAAGGGACTATTTCCTCTCTATTGCCATCTGTTGCCTGAGATAGCAAAAAAGAATCAGACCGAGGTTTGATATGGAGCCTCCTGGAGTCATAAAAACTGGATTTGAATCTTGTTCTGTTACACTCTTGCTTTGTGACCTTGGGTATCTCTGAACTGCATCCCAATTATAAAATGGGGAAACGGTCCTACCAAGTAAGATGTTGTGAGCATTAGGTGAGTGACTGTATGTTGGACCACTTCACAGAGTGTTGGCACAAGGAAGCCTGCGGCATTGTCAGCGGCCATGACCGTCAACATTCAGTGTCACTGTCACCAGCATGATCGTCACTGTCAGGGGCGCCTGGGTGGCTCAGTCGGTTAAGTGTCTGACTTCAGCCGAGGTCATGATCTCACGGTTTGTGGGCTCAAGCCCTGCGTCAGGCTCTGTGGTGACAGCTTGAAGCCTGCTTCAGATTGTGTCCGCCTCTGTCTCCGCACCTCCCCAACTGTGTTGTGTGTCTCTGTCTCTGAAAAATAAATAAACGTTAAAAAATTATTTTTAAAAATAAAAAAAAAGACTAGGATGAGTCAAACTTGTAAAAAAAGCTTTATCAACTATGGAGTCATCTGTGAGGATTGGGGGTCACAATTCCTCTGATCCCCCTCATAATTCCCAAGCTCTGCATCATCCAGAACACATTTAAAGAAAGGAAAAGCAAGAGAAGGGGGTTTGGATAGGGAAGGGGATGGAGATACATCTAAACAGGGACAGAGAGAGAGAGAGAGAGAGGAGACTTGTGGATGTAATGTTTCCTGGGAAATCACCTGTTCCATCCCCAGGACAACCCTCCAGGGTGGGATTTATTAACCCCATTCCGCAAAAGAAGAAAAGAAAGCCCAGAGAGATCAAGGAATACCCCCCAGACTACAGGGCTGGTAAATCAGTGAGCCCGGGACTGTGCTCTTCCCAACCCCCATGTTTCCCAGCACAGAGCTCCCCTCTTGTGGCTTTGGGGGTGTTCTACTGCTTGAAGACCAGGAATTAATCCCTGTGCCCATAGGAATGCTCTTAGAGCAGAGATAATTCAGCAATACACCCCCTTGTATATTTTGTATGTTTCCCCTCTTCCACCTGGTTCAGAGCTGTAAGTCAATCTTTTAGCCACTCAGCTAAATTCCCGGGGCGCTCTTAAGATACAGAAATTCCAGCTGTAAATAGCAAAACTGTTAGACCAGATTAAACTTGCCAAAGTGATTTGAGCAGGAGCTGAGAAAAATGGACCCCCTTGAAATGATACGCTATCAGCCAACAGTAACATAACCCTGGAAACGAACCTTTCAGTTTGTTATTCAACACGCGGAACACATGGTAAGGAGGAGGCTCGGCCGAGATCTAGCATCAGCAGAGGGCGTGGAAAATGTAAGCTGTACTTAATTTGCTTTTCTTCTCCTGCTCTCCTTTCTCCTTCCCCCCAATAAAATGATCGTGTGGGGAATTCTCCGATTTTGACGCTTGAGATCTATGGAGTCTGTCTGGAAGGTGACTGATGATAGGGTAGCCCCTGTGTTAAGGATCACCATCAGAGGAGAGGAAAGTGGCCGGGCAGCCATGGGACGGAGGGGCAATTGAGTAGATTCAGATGAGGGACACATGTGGGGGGCATCTGTTCTCACTCCATTTTTCTTGTAACAGCTTAAAAATGGAAAACAAATGCTGTGGGGGACTTTTTCTAGGGAATTGATAAAGTTAAAAAAAAAAAAAAACCCAACCTGCGTTTCCATTGGTCAGTTTCTCCGTGAGGACCAGAGCAGCTGGGGTAGCATGCCCCTGTCAGCCCCGTCCTGAAGACGTCTGGTTTCTTCAGACCCACTCAAGAAATTCCAGGCTACGTTGCACACCCTCGTCTGGCCTCTCCTTCTCTTGATTTCTGGTTCTGGGGAAGCCCAGGCCCTGAGGTGACATTGGGACACGTAAGTTGCCTTAGCTGAGGAAGCAAAAAAGCTGTTATTCTATAGTCAGGTGGGTGATTTATTGCAAAATTGTTCAGATACCACCCCCCCCCAACCCGACCCGAACGATGCCCAGATGACAGGCCATCCGGTGTTTCCCTTTCCAGCTGGTATGTTCTATTGTAACTAGCACCGTGCTTTAGACCACTTGGGGCACTACACGTTGACCTGGTCTGTTGTCACTGTCCTCAACCGGGAGCCCAGGCGTGTTCCCTCTCTGGTAACCATCCATCTGGCCCTGGCCTCTTCTGTCTCTTTCTCCCTCTTCTTTCTCGGTCTTTCCTGTGGAAAAGTGCTTCCAAAATCTGAAATTACACCATTTTAAAAATTTATTTCATTTAAATTCAAATTAGTGAATATACAGTGTCGTCTTGGCTTCACGAGTAGAACCCAGTGACTCATCTCTTACATATAACACCCAGGGCTCATCCCAACAAGTACCCTCCTTAATGCCCACCCCCCACTTGTTTTTCCTTTTTAAAAGAAATTTTTAAGTTTATTTATTGATTTTGAGAGACAGAGACAGTGCGAGTGGGGGAGAACACAGAGAGAGAGACAGGGAGAGAGAGAATCCCAAGCAGGCTCCACGCTGCCAGCATGGAGCCCCATGCTGGGCTCAAACTCACAAACCATGAGATCATGACCTGAGCTGAAACCAAGAGTCAAGTGCTTAACTGACGGAACAACCCAGGCGCCCCTCCCCATCACCCACTGAACCCACTCCCCACCCACCCCCCTCCAGCAGCCCTCAGTTTGTTCTCTGTACTTAAGAGTCTCTTATGGCTTGCCTCCCTCTGAGGCACACCGGGCTTTGTTCTATGTATTTCATATCAGACTATTCCAGTGGTCACAAGAGGTAGGATTTCTTTGAAGAAAACCAATAACCAACAGATGGGGTCAACGTGCCCCTTTGATCCTTTTTCTACGGCAATGGTATCACCTCGTGTGAACTCCCCCTTACTTCGCTTTCCTTCTACAAGAAATGTTTAGCAGCCATCCGGCCAACTGTTCATTGATTTGCAAACATCTATTCCAGATCAACAGAGCCTGTTCCTCTCACAGGGGAAGGTGGGGGACGTCCTAGGTGTTCTCCAGTTTCCATTAGCGATGCCCTTGGGCATGCATGAAGATATGTTGCAGGCACTTCCGGTGGAGAGGCTCCTGCTTATTGGGGATGAACTGGGTGACCGGTAACTGAGTTGATGCACCCTCTTGGAATGCTCACCGGATCCGTGCCCCGCAGTAGGGGCAGCTGGAGAAGGGGCTCCCACATTTACAGGTGAGGTGACTGAAGCCGGGCAACCTGCTTCTTCTGGTCTCTTTGTTCTGGAGCTGGGATCCAGAAGGAAGTGGGTGGGAGTTGCTTGCCCCATGGAGAAGATGACCTCACACGTAGTCTGAGGAATTCTTCTGAAAGATCAGA
Organism: Panthera tigris; assembly: GCF_018350195.1. Taxonomy (NCBI): domain Eukaryota; kingdom Metazoa; phylum Chordata; class Mammalia; order Carnivora; family Felidae; genus Panthera; species Panthera tigris. Next base: position 216,036,756 of record NC_056667.1, read on the forward strand.
GTCTGCAGCTCCAGTTCCCGTTGCCCCCACCCCTACATTAGGGGGTAAAGCCTGAGATCACCGCTGGGTGATGGGGCTCTGATGTATTTCAGTCTGGAAAACCATATCCTCTCTGACAGGTTGCTCTGGCTACCATTGCTGGGGCCCCTGGAGGGGGAATCCACAGAACTGCAGAGGGGCGCTTGGGCGGGCGGTGGGGGAGGGGAGACCCAGTCACCGTATCAACGCTGGGGGAGTCAGGGAGCATGGAGATACCAGCAAGGCACTGACAGCAGGCAGGGATCGCTCTCCCCACCGTGTGAACCCCGAAACAGAGGGGCGCCAAACAGGCCAAAAAGGCCTGAGACTTTGCTTCCCCTCCCCCCGACCCTATACCGTGCCCAGGGAGGGCATCCCTCTCCTCCTGCCCAGGTCAGAGCCCCCTCCTCTCTAAGGGTCTGGAGGATCCTGAGAGGCCACAGTAGGGGGGCGGGATGGGGCCCATCAGTCCCAGGAACCTGGGTGCAGCTTAGACGTCCACTCATTGTGGGGCTTTGAGTGCCCTCGTCCGTGAGTCCGTCATCAGGAGAAGCATGATGTGTAATGGGTGATCTGACGTTCCGTAACCTGGGTCCCTGTAGTGCGCCAAAGCATTCATCGCAATATGACAAAGAGAGGAGTCAGCCATCTGCCAGGAGGCACTTAAATTCCTATTTCGGGTGATCCCTGGAAAGAAATTCACTCCTGAAACCGCAGAAGCAAACTCGGACCCATGGGCTTAGCCCTCGGACACAAGGAGGCCATGGTTTTTCCCGAAATTCCAGACACAAGAAAGGGTTTGGGACCCAAGCAAGCAGCTGAGCTCTCAGGCCCAGGGGCCAATCTAGAACGCCAGCCTCCTTAAAAGAGAAAGAAATCAGTGTCACCAAGCACTGTTTTCAAATACCTGCGTGAGAGCTTAACATGGGGTCTGAGTTGACAACCCTGTCCCATGATTCCTGCTCAAGGAACGCGTTGGTCAGGGGTGCTCACAAAACCTGGAGGGACAGATTTTCACCCACTGTTAGAGTCAACATTTACCTTGGAAGAAAGCAGGCGTCAGAACTTGCCAATGGAGGTTTGGTCAGCACACCTGGGTGCTCGGTTGAAATCATGTCCTTCAACTGACACCCCTTGGAAAATGCTGGGATTTTTCTTAGAATGGAGAAATGTCACCCAGCCCGGTGTGGCGAGAAAGCACCTGCCACGATAATTTCAACAACTCGTTCTAGGTGATTCCGGTGTTTCCTCCTGCATCACACAGCAGGCTGGGTGCACTTTCCTCACCTTATTTGTGTTTCTGTTCCTCTTTCTTTTAACCTTTTTTTTTTTTTTTTTTAATTTTGGAGAAGAGACACTTTGTTCCAAGTTCCGACTCTGGGACAGCGACTAACCCCCACAGCCAAAACACTCTGCAGCTGTGTCCTTTGGAGCAAGGAACGGACGAGAGCTTCTCTGCTGACCTCACTTCACCCCAGAGGCGTGTCCTCTGCATTCACCCAGGTTGGACTCAGGCAGGCGACAGACATGCGCGGCACCAGCCAGGTCCCCCCGGTGGCCCTGCCCACGGCAGCACGCCATCCATCACGCCACAGTCAAGACGCCAGCCAGCAGCCAGGCCGCCACGACAAGCAAAACGAGGCGGGCACCGCTGGCTCCTGTCAAGGCCTCCCGTGCACCAGCAGCCTTCATGTTAATGGGAGAGGTTGACTGAGACTATTTGACGCAGTTGCTGGAAACTAAACAGAGCAGGAGAATGATAAGCAAAGCTCTTACTTAATTAAAAGCACATTTATACAAGGTTCGGCCTGGCAGGAAAATGACAAAGGCAGTTAAAATTTTAAAATCAAGCCATTTTCTCTTGAGAGATTTCTGCCAGACCCTGGTGGATTCAGGATGCTGGGTTTTCTCTTCCAACAGAGCCTGAACATCTGAGCCGGGGTGAGCCAAGTGTGAGCTCCCTGGCTGTTTTCAAAGAAGTGGAACTTTTTCCCCAAAGTGATTCCCCTTTCTGGAGCCAATGGCAAGAGCGAGGCATGCTAGGCATGGGCCTGGATGTGGCCCCCTCCAGAAACACAAGGATGGATGTGGAAAGTACGGGGTGACTCTCTGTAGGAACAAGGGACCTTTGATATGCCTCCATGAAAATGGCTTCTTTGAGAAGACGGTCTTAAGAGTGGGTCACCGCGGCAGACGAAGGCACCAGGAAAGCCTGGGTGGAGAAAAGTGAAACGTTACAAGTTGAGAGCCGTCCTCCTCTCTTTGAAAAAAGAACTGTACGAATCCTTTGTAATTCCAGAAGGAAGACCTGGGGCCGATGGGGAAATTACAGAAGGGAGGATTTCCAATTAACAGAAGAACTTTCCAAGGAGTATTGCTCAAATAGGAAACCACAGGCAGTTCAGCCTGCCTCGGGATGTGCTAGAAGAGACCACAGCCCGTGTCTTGGTGGTACTGAGGCGGGGGGGGGGGGGGGGGGGGCGGTGTCCCACACTGGGGGCAGGACCCGGGGACTAAGTAAACACCTGCCGTGTTCTAAAAATTCTTGGATTCTGCATCATTGCGTAACACTCTGTAGAAACATGTATTTATTGCTCAGAAATTTGGAAAACAATTGTTCTTGGACATTTTATTGTTTATTTGTCAAATCCACTTCTGAATGAGAATCCAGTTGGTAAGGCAAAGGCATTTGAATGCTCTCCGCTGGTCTAAGAACTTCATATTTCCTCAGTGAATCATTATAATCTGTGCACATGGACAGAATTCTCGCTCCTGGCGCCAAGAAGTACAATCAACCAAGGGAGAGTGTTTCTTAAATAAAAGTGGTGTTTCTAGTTGGCAAAACATAGATTATTTTTGCTATTAGAAAAATTGATTTCTTAAGACGTTGTGATTAATTATGTCTGTAAAACAGAAAATCCATCAAAGACGAAATATTTTTCCCTTCAGAAAACACAAATTCCTACAATGTCACTGACCACATATGACATTCTATTTATAGGCACCTTGTCTCCAAAGATATATCTGGGCTCACTTTCTACTCTGTCTTCCCCAGGCTCTGGGGAGATTG